>NC_141624.1:46506915-46808453 GCF_047967505.1 Dipteris shenzhenensis | reverse complement strand
GGTTGACAGTGCAACGCATTTCTGCAACCGAGACACCCATGATATAGCACCTCCTGCAAATGTGAAAATATAACCGGTAGTAGACTTCCGGTTATCCGCATTCCCTGCATAGTCTGAATCTGTAAAACCATGCACCAATGCATCCTGCCTACCATAGCATATGCACAAGTCTTTGGTACCCTTGAGATACCTCAAGACACCTTTCACTGCTTCCCAATGCCGCTTGCCTGGATTTGCCATATACCTGCTGATGACTCCCACCGCAAAAGCAATATCCGGACGAGTGGCAACCATGGCATACATCAAAGATCCAACTGCAGATGCATACGGAACCTTGGCCATTTCAGCCTTATCATCATCTGATCTTGGGCTGTCCTTACTGCTGAGTTTTAAATGTGGAGGCAACGGGGTACTAATGGACTTCCCCCCCTCCATTTTAAACCTCTGCAGTACTTTGTCAATATACTCTTTCTGTGACAGAAACAAAAGTCCCTTGGGCCTGTCACGAGTAATACGCATGCCAAGAATATGATTTGCATCACCCAAGTCTTTCATGTCAAAAGACTTATGCAGTTGTTTCTTCAAAACACTAATCTCATGCTGAGATTTACTGGCAATAAGCATGTCATCCACATATAGAATGAGTAGCATCAAACTGCCATCCTTTGCCCGTTTGGTGTACAAGCAATGATCGGTCTCACACCAATGATACCCTTGGGACTGCATGAAGGCATCAAACTTCTTGTACCATTCCCTTGGCGCCTGCTTGAGTCCATACAAGCTCCTCTTGAGCTTACACACAAGCTGTTCTTTCCCTTTAACAGCATATCCCTCTGGCTGACTCATATAGATCTCATCATGAAGATCTCCGTGAAGAAAAGCTGTCTTCACATCCATCTGACATAAATCCATGTCATCATGAGCAACAAGAGCTAACACTGCTCTCAAAGTAGTCATCTTGACTACAGGGGAAAAAATCTCATCAAAGTCAATGCCCTTTTCCTGCTTAAATCCCTTGGCAACCAATCTGGCCTTATACTGAGGTAAAGCATTTGAATCCACTTTGACTTTGTAAACCCACTTGCATGGCAAAACCTTTCTGCCTGCAGGTAGCTGCACCAAGTCCCATGTATCATTCTGAAGTAGGGAGTCCATTTCTGACTGCATGGCTTTCTCCCACTTCTTTTTCTCTGTTCTTCCCATAGCTTCCTTGAAGCTGGAAGGCTCACCACAATCAGTCAGCATGATAAAATCAGCCACATTATTGGCTCCTGGAACAAACCTGGCAGGAGGCCGTTGTGCACGGGTGCTCCTCCTCACAAAATGTTCCGGATTAGGCTGCTGTCCAGCCTGTTCTTCATGCATGACGGGTGGCTGTACCACCATATCTGGCTGTTCTACAGGCCCATCTGTTGGCACATCCAGTGGTGCATCATTGGCAAAATTATCTGGCTGATTTTCAGCCTGTATACCCTCTTGAACAGGGTGATCTGCAGCAGGCTGCTGCTGCATATAAATGGGCATTCTTTGCTGTCCAACATCATCATAAATAACCCTCCTGTATTCCACAGGTTGCACGGGTTCCTTGTGTACACTATCTTCTTTAAAGATGACATCATTGCTGCGTATAATCTTCCGTTTAACGGGATCCCATAACCTGTACCCCATTTCACCTTCGTCACCATAACCCATAAAGATGCATCTGATAGACTTTGGATCCAGTTTGGTGCGTAGATCTTTGCGTACATGAGCAAAGCACTCGCAGCCAAATACACGTAAGTGCTTATATGAGGGAGGCTTGCCAGACCACACCTCCTCTGGCACTTTCAACTCCAAAGCCTTATTTGGTGACCTGTTAATAATGTGAACTGCTGTTTGCACGGCTTCTGCCCAAAAGCCATGGGGTAATGCAGCATAAGACAACATACATCGAACCTTCTCCTGAATAGTTCGATTCATCCGCTCACTTGCACCATTTTGGGATGCATTATGAGGGGCTGTGAGTTCCTGTTTGATGCCCTTAGCTTGGCAAAACTGCACAAAAGCATGTGACACATACTCACCCCCATTATCGGATCTGAGGCATTTCAGTCTACGACCTGTCCGATTCTCAACCTGAGCGACAAACCTCTTGAAAGCATCTAAGGCATCTCCCTTATGCTTCAAGAAATAGACCCACACCTTACGTGTGGCATCATCAATGAAAGTAATAAAATATTTTGCACCCCCTAGTGATAACTCTGGCATCTCACACAAATCAGTGTGCACTAGATCAAGTGGTGCTCTATTCTGGGGAGATCTCCTCTTATGAGGAGTCACAGAATGCTTGCCAAAAATACAATGATCACAAGTAGGCAAATCTGAAAAAGAAAGAGGCGGCAGATAACCCAAACGTGACAGTTCTTGCATTCCTTTCACAGACATGTGTCCCAACCGGCTATGCCACAATGAAACCCTTGGCAGCTCGGTTATGGCAACAACATGATTACCCACACTGGAAACATAAAGAGGGTACAAGGTATCACTCTTAAAACCCTCAGCCACTACAGTCTGGCCATCAGTAATCACCCATTTGGAATCCCCAAATGTGGTGTGGTAACCACTGTCATCTAATAAGCCAGTGCTAATCAGATTTTTCTTGATTTGCGGCACATGGCGAACGCCATCAAGCATAAATGACTGTCCATCAGGAAGTACTATCTGTATACTGCCAATCCCTGCAATCTGACATGCATAGTTGTTCCCAAGATGAACAACTCCATGAGTACTTGTGTAGGAAGTAAACCACTCCCTATGAGGAGTAACATGAAAAGAGGCACCTGAATCCAAGAGCCAGGTGTGCATGTCATGGCCATCAATAACCAAAGCATGTGCCATTACAGCAGAAGAGCATAAAACATCATGTATGTCACTGTCACTGTCCTCTGCTGCAACATTCACTGCATCCAAGTCATCTGCCTTGGCCTTGCCTTTGCCTTTGCTTGCATTTCCTGCATCCTTTGTTTCAGCCTTCTTGGCTTTCTGATCCCATATGAACTTGAAGCACTTCGACTTCACATGTCCCTTCTTGCCACAATAAAAGCATTCAATGTCCTTTTTGCCACGGGACTGACTGCGGGATTTGGACTTACTAGCAGATCTCCCCTTCTGCTGAGTCCTGCCTCTGTCCTGTACCTGCAAAGCATTTGAAGACTTGCTGCCCGCATTATTCTTCCTGCTCATCTCCTCCATAAGGAGAGAGCTCTCTACATCAGCATAAATAAGAGTGGCATTTGAGTTTGACAGGGTGGTCTTGAAAGTGTCCCAACTCTCAGGGAGGGTACACAGCAAGAAAGTAGCCTTGAACTCCTCATCAAGGTTCAACCCCTGTGCAATCAGCTGTGTAAAGATAGCATTGAACTCACTCAAGTGTGGGGTCATAGCTGTACCTTCCTTCATGCGAAGATCAACCAGCTTCTTCAGCCAATAAACCTTACTGGCTGAGCTCTTTTGGGCATATAATTCTTCTAGTCTTTGCCATAGACCATAAGAGGTCTTTTCAGCCTGTACATTGAACACAAGAGTGTCTGAAATAGTGAGCATGATAGCTGCCCTCGCGGACAAATCAAGCTCTTCCCAGTCATCAGCTGCCATATCAGATGGCTTGACACCCTTTACCCTTATGGGCTTAGCAATCTTCTTTAACAGAAGTACATTCAAGCACTGTTCTGCCCATAATGCATAGTTATGTGCTCCTTCCAGTTTCTTTATGTTCAGAATTGAAGAATCACCTCCTCCTGATGCCATATCAGATGAGGAAAGTACCTGACTCCCTGGAAGTAAAAAGACTGAATAAAAGTTCTGATTTCTCAGAAAAGCCTGCGACAGAATTTACTAATTATCTGTAACAAACGAACTATGACGCATACTCCCTCCCCCTCCTAAGGGGCTATCTAAATTTCTATTCAAGAGCCAGAAGCACTCTCAATGGTGCTGTTTTTACTGTCAGTAAAATCTGCAGCAAAACAGTAAATGTCCCTGCAAATACTGTACCTTCTGACAAACTGTTCTGAGCTCAAAAAGGCATAAAAAACAGTGATTTCAGACTGCTGTTGCTGCTCAACAAGTGCTTAACAGTGCACAATCATCTGACAAAACCACCAACACTGCTGTAAACACTGCTGTACTGACTGTACTGATCACTTCTCCCACCTCAGATGAGGTATGGCACTGAGTTAAATTGCAGAAACCACTTGACAAACACCCCAAAAAACAGTAAATGACCCTTCAGCCTGTCACAAAACCTGCAACAGTAAATGGGATAAATCCCAAGCAATCACCCTTACACCAAGGGAAGAAAATGCATCTGAAGATCTCTGTCAGTAACCGAAGTGCTATCAAACAAAGTCTGGGCAAAAGCCCCTTGATCTGACACCTGAATCAAGTGGAGAACACCTCAACACTGAGGTAGCATGCAATATGAAATCTCTCTGACACTTGTACCTGACAATGTGCAATGCATAGACTGCCCCTGTGTACTCAGTAACAACACAAATCACAACGTACAAACACCAAGAAGAAAATCTTTTGAGCAGTGTCAACGATGGGCAGTTAGGGACCGAGTAAACTCGATGCGCCCTGACCAAGCGTGGCTCAACTGAGATTTTCAAAGTGCGTACAAAGAATGTGACCTGCAACAAATGTCACCAAATGCACTGCGGAAACAAAGCAAATGTGTGCTCCCTGGCTACACACTGCCTCAAGGCATATACTGCAAACACATCCAGGCAAAAGCCCTTTGAAATGGTCACCCAAAACTGAGAATTGCACTCAGTAAATGCATAGAAGCTTCTGCAAAACAAGCATCTGACCTTCCTGAATGATAAGTAACTGCACAAACACCACCACTGTGGCACAAGTCACCCTAAGCGTGAGTGACACGAGAGTACCTGATGTACCTCAACAAATGCACAGTATACTGCTAGAATGCTTCAGGAATATTCCTCTTCCAATCACAAAATGTGCTGTACTTTTCAGTACCTGCTGTACTTTTGTCCCTGCAGAGTACCTGTGTACTATCGGTGCACGCTTCCCCCAAAAAGTCGAGATTTTTGCAGCAAAAAAAAATTTGCTGTACTTCTGTGCCCTGCTGTCGACGCCAACCATACTGTACCTGCAGGTGGATGAAGGACCGTCGTCCGTACAGTTGTACGGCAGTCCGTATGGCTGTACGGACAGTCCGTACGGCTACTGCTGTGGAATAGCTGCGCCGAGCAGCTGTGGAGCTGCCTAATACAGTATCGCAAATCGACGACACCCTGATCTGCTGCCCCTGTGCCCACACAATGCCTCGAAAGGCTTAGCAGCTAGTAGCAGCTGCTATGCAGCTGCTGGCTGCTAGCTGGATACGGCGCCTCGAGCTGCAGCTAGCAGCTCCTGTGCACGGAGACCCGCGACCAGCGACCACCACCGTGACCACGCCCGTGACGTTGATCTGACCCGCGCCCGCGCTGTCGCCGCCGCCTGCGCATTGTACGTCGCAGTCCGTCCGTACAGTCGTACGGACGACGTACGGCCGTACGGATCTGGCCGTATGTCCGTACGGAAAGGAGTAGACAAGGAAGGGGGGGCTTGGGAGAGGAGGCTCTGATACCAGTTGTGGGGGGGAAGAGAAGTGGAAGAGAGCAAGAGAGTGAGAGTGAGAGAGAGACACTCTAGTGCGGGTGTGAAGTGATAGTGAGCCACACCACAAACTCACTTATGTTTTATTAGGATTAGGTTTACCCTATGACTGTCTTAAGACAGTCATAGGTGTCCTATCTTTAATTCTTTAATTAAGGGTTGGCAATGTGCCTTTACCCCCAACATACCTCAGAGATCTCGAGTTAGCTTGAGAAAGCGTTTGTCCATGGTACCAAAGGCCTCACGCCTTTGCTAAAAGTTTTGAAGAACGGGCAGGATGACCCCGCCTCCCCCTCCAAACCCTCACAAAAGCGTCAGCGCCTTCATTCCGAAATACCAGCCTCTTCATCGACCTCAGCCGCGAGCAAACAGTTGTTCGCAGCCTACCAGTCCTCATCATGAGCTTACACCTTGTCTCCTAGAACGTGAACGGGTTTCATTCTTCTGGCACCCGTGGTCCTAGGAAGCTCATCTTGAGACAGGAACTTCAACCAGCAGTGATTGGTCGCTTGGATTTACTCTTGCTCTAGGAGCATAAGCTTTCAGTGGCTCATACTCGTAGCTGCGGGAAGATCCTCCCTGGACGCTCTCACACTTATTGGGAGCCCTCGATCGGTGCACAGGGGAGGAGTGGCGGTGTCTGCACTTCCGTTTGCGAGTCGTTTTCCCAGGGAGTTTTTGGCCATGGTACGTTGATCCCAGGCCGTGCACTTTGGGTTGGCCTAGAGTTGGAGGGCTCAAAAATAGGAATCCTCAACATCTATGCACCCACGGACCTCCGACGCAGAGCCATCTTCTGGAGGACACTCACAGAAATTCTCCCAGACATGGATTCGTGGATTGTTGGAGGTGACTTCAACAATCTGGAGACTTTGGAGGACCAGCAGGGCAGAGGGCAGAGGGCCAGAGTTTACAGGTATAGCTCAGGCAGAGCAGTCTGCTTGGGACTCCTTTCTCTTCGTGACAGGAGGTAGGGACAGCTGGAGAGACCCGTCCTTCCGTCGATGGCACAGGAGCTTGGACTTCTCGTGGGGCTTCCGCAGGGAAAAGGGCAAACTCCTGGAGAGACTGGACAGATTTTATGTCAGTGATTGGGCCATCAGCAGAGGTGGTCAGGTGGGTGTAGTGCCAGGGACAACGCTCTCCGACCACGCGCCAGTGCTCTTATCACTAGACTCGGCAGCTCAATCCCTTCCTCCCCGTTCGTGCAGGATCCCTGATTCCATCTTCTCTAGGGAGGAGGTGCGCAGTAGTATCGGTAGCCTTTGGGACAGAGATTGGGGCGAGTGCGTGGATCTGGTAGAGTCGGTGGTGCAGGCTTTGCAGGAGTCCAGCCAGATTTGCCAGCTCGCAGCCCTTCAGGTTCGCCAGGAGTGGTGGGGCAGAGAGAGAGCTCTTCATAGGGACCTCGCCTCCATTCAGCGACTCCAGCAGGCAGCTCCGGGTTCGGAGGAGCTTCGGATCCAGGCCCTTTGAGCCAGAGCCCTTCTTGAGGAGACTCTCCAGCGTCGCTCAGAGTTTTCTTATCACGCCTCCCTCTCCTACTGGGCTCGGAAGGGCGACCGGATGAGCAAAGAGTTCTTCAGGACGCATGGCCAGAGGGCAGCAGGTGACCAGCTCTGGAGTCTTAGGACAGCGGAGGGGCACATCATTACCGACCAGGAAGAGGTCTTGGGGTTGGCTACTGACTTCTACAGGACTCTTTTCCAGCAGGAGCAGCTTGCCCCCCGTACTAGACGTTCCCGCGAGGAGGTATGGAGGCACATTCCGGCCCTTGTTTAGCCCAGCATGCAGACGACGCTGATGGCACCGTTCACCACTGTTGAGATGCAGGAGGCCTTGATGGCCATCGATGGGTAGAAATCCCCTGGCGAGGATGGGCTTTCTCGCGCTTTCTTCACCTCTTTCTGGGATCAGATCCATCAGCCCCTCCTAGCAGCCCTCTAGAGGATTTTCAGCAGCGGAGATATGCCAGAGAGCCTCTCTTCGGGATTGATTTGCCTCATCCCGAAGGGAGGAGATCGACAGGAGATCCGTCAGTGGCGCTCGATCACTCTCCTCACCACTGCCTATAAAATCCTTGCCAAGATGATCAGCGCCAGAGTTCGGCCACTACTTCGTGACCTCATTCATGACACTCAGACAGGCTTTGTCCAGGATCGCAGTATCTTGGATAATATCTTCACCTTCTCAGAGGCGACGGAGTGGGCTCAGCACAGCGGGTCGCACTTAGCCATCCTACTTCTCGACTTTGAGAAGGCCTACGATCGAGTGGACTGGTCCTTCCTGGAGGGTACTTTGGAGAGACTTGGATTCCCAGTAGGATGGATTCAGGGTATCTCAGCGTTATACAGGACAGCTTCCAGCAGGGTCATCATCGGCGGCAGGATGGGAGAGCGATTTCGATTGGAGAGATCTGTGCGTCAGGGTTGTCCCCTCGCTCCTTACCTGTTTCTCTTCTTCGCCGAGGCGATGACATACTATCTTCAAGCGAGGTCGACAGGGATCCAGGGTGTTCGCCTTCCCATCAGGGAGGACACGGAGCTCCTGGACTCGGAGTATGCAGATGACACAGCGCTGTATGTTCAGGATGATGAGATGATGCTGGAGAGGGTGAGGCTGGCCTTAGAGGTCTTCTGCTCGGCAGCTGGTGCGAAAATCAATTGGAACAAATCAGTTGGTTTTCTCACAAACCCTGGGGCATGCTCACAGTGGGGGAGGTTTTTGGGCTTCAGATGGATCCCGCGGGGGCAAACTACTAGATATCTCGGCTTTCAAGTCGGCCTGGACATCACGCCAGCATAGCAGTTTCTCCCGGTGCTAGATTCCATACGACGGAAGCTGGCTTTCTGGAGCACTGCTAAGCTCTCTCTTGCAGGTCGTGCTCTTGTAGTCAACCAAGTTCTCCTGGCCACGGCTTGGTATGTGGCCTCTTGTTGGTGCTTCTCGAGATCCTGCGTGGCACAGCTCAAGAGGATGGTCCGGAATTTCCTGTGGTCTGGGGGGGATGGTCTTAGAGATACCAGAGCCAGGGTAGCCTGGCAGACAGTCATTCTTCCGCAGGCTGAGGGTGGCTTGGGGGTCATAGATCGTGAGCTTCAGAGTCAGGCCCTGTTGGGCAAGTTAGTTATCCGCGGTTTGACCTCGGGGGTGTTGAGATATGGTGCCATGAGCACATAGATTAAAGGTCAAAGGTATGGTATAGGAAAGAATTAAAGTAGCCACCCTAGGATGTGGACTACAAGATGTGGAGATGTGGATTGAGGATATCCACAAGGAGAGATGTGGATGAGAGGATCCCACATGGTTTGACTATTCTAAAGGCTCTCTCTATATAAGAAGCCTATCATGTATTGTTGATCATATAGATTGAGTGTTTCATACTTCCTTTCTCTCTCATGGAGTTTCTTCTATGGTTTGATCCTCCGTGATCTTTATGCTCATTGAGTGATAGATTAGGCTAAGTACGTTCCGCACTTTGTCATGGTATCAGAGCATAGGTTTAGCTCTCCTAGTTTAGCTCATTAGTAGTTCACTAGGATTGCTCCCATTCCTAGATTAGTTTTAGAATGGAAGATTAGTTTTTGAGAGTTCTTCATTTAGAGAGTTCAGTTAATTGTGAGCTTGAGTGTTCCTTGCTTAGAGAGAGAGAGAGAGAGAGAGAGAGAATCAGTGGCGACCTCCTGCTTTATTACATGCCATACCCTACACATCTGCATAAACCGAATTTCTGCAGCAACTATGATAGCCTAAGCAACTCCAAAGCTTCAACAATGAATGGCTCAACAAATCCTCCACCGCTGCTTGCTATGACGCCTTGAGCTTTGGCTCTAACAGAATCCGTTGTCGCAATCGAGCTCGCATCAAGCTCCAATTTTGGCTCATTCCTCTACTACAAGGGCCTCCAGCGCTCCTGTAACGGCTGTCCACGCTCAACAACTCCTATGCTTACATGTACCTGCTGTAGGCAAACAAGCAGCAGTGGACGCAACAAAATTGTCTGCAATCAATCACGTTCCACGACAGCCAAGTGACACTCCAAGCGCTAGAGCAAGCAACACACCTAGGGAGCAAAAGAGCAACTCGGCAGCAGCGAGTCCGAGGACAAGTGACGCCTCTAGCCAGCATCCCGACTCCAGCAAACGGAACGGCTAGACTGCCATGGCTCCTCTACAACCTCCAGCCTCATCTGCCTCCAGCCGGCTTTGTATACAGCATGAGCGAAAGATGTTGTACCGTCGGCCTTAATGGAAGCCTCTCCAACGAGTAGCTCTAGCAACGACACAACAACAAGCTCCAAAGCCAATGTCTGTGAACCCTCATGCACAAGCTTACTTTCGATGAAAGCTATGTTCTGCGATGGAGCCACAGGCCAGGCTTCTGCCCGAACTCTTCTTGCGTGATCCAGACTGGACGATGAAGTGTGATCATGATTCAAGCTCTCGCTAAGGGGACGACGAGGGCAAGGAAGCTGCAGCCAGTAGAGTTTACAATGATGAAGAAGCTAGGCGACGAGGCGCAGGTGGTGCGACAGGGAGACAGAGGGCCTTCTTTAGCTCCACAAATGTTTTCTCCACAAAACCTTAGGACACGTGGCAATTCCACGTGGCAAAATAAGGTTAGGTTAGGTGCATTTAACCCATGGTTCAAAGGCTTGGTCAGTTTGTTGCCACGTGGCAGATAGATTCTAACCTTGGTTAGCACAATAGTTAAGTTTAGTTAACCTTGAGTTCAAAGGGTTTGGTTAGGTTACACAGGGTTTGGTTCAGTTATAGGTTGGTTGAATTTTAGTTTGGTCAAAGTTGTGCCACATGGTATAGTGCCACCCAGGCATTGTAATCCCTTTGTAAGCACAGGCCTGTAAGTTGCATGTGAACAGCCTCTGCCACATCATTAAAGGCCTCTTCTTCACATAAACTTCAACAAGCCATAACTTGCAATCCAAGAGGAATTTGGCCACGCTCCAAAAAGGAAAAGTGATCATCTTTTTAAGCTCTACGCGCCTGTCAGATCAGAATCATTGTATGCAATTAGACACTGCCAATATTGAAAGAAATCAATTGGTAAGACCTTTGCAATAAATGACAACAAAGCAACGCATGAATGCACAAGGCATGCCAAAAGCACAAGTGCATGAGATGACCATAGCCCGAAACATGGCATCCACACACAAAGCATCAAGGCACATGGAAGAACAAAGCATCATGCTACGTCAAGCGAAGAAGCGAACGCCATCGACATGAAGCATTGAAAAGTAAAATCCTTTCCACCTTCAGCCCATATGTTTGTAAAACAAGCTTGACCACCTGAGAGTAGCTATGAAAGCACCCAGGGGAGGTATTGACATGTAAGCCACACTTGACCACCTTAAGTAGCAATGCATGCACTAAGGGGAGGTGATGGAATGTAACTCACATCTGACCACCTTGCAGTAGCCAAAGGATCATGGCACCAAGGGGAGGTGTTGAGATATGGTGCCATGAGCACATAGATTAAAGGGCAAAGGTATGGTATAGGAAAGAATTAAAGTAGCCACCCTAGGATGTGGACTACAAGATGTGGAGATGTGGATTGAGGATATCCACAAGGAGAGATGTGGATGAGAGGATCCCACATGGTTTGACTATTCTAAAGGCTCTCTCTATATAAGAGGCCTATCATGGTATTGTTGATCATATAGATTGAAATAGATTGAGTGTTTCATACTTCCTTTCTCTCTCATGGAGTTTCTTCTATGGTTTGATCCTCTGTGATCTTTATGCTCATTGAGTGATAGATTAGGCTAAGTAGGTTCCGCACTTTGTCAGGGGGGGCAAACGTGGAAGATGTTACTTCAGCAGGGGATCAGTTCTTGCGTCCCGCGTCGAGGTGGAGAGTGGCTACCGTCCCTCCGGTGGATCTTCACCTTTGCACCGCTTACTCACCCCCGCTCCCCGCTCATTCGTAGCCTTCTCACGGTTTGAAGGCGACTCCGTCTCAGTCTCCTCCAGTACCCTCCTAGCAGTCAGGAGGAGATCGACCGCCAGCCGCTCATCTGGAACGATCAGGCCAGAGATACCTCGGGCCTTCAGCTGGGGGAGAGGTCACATATCTCGTGGGATGGCTGGATGCGGGGGCCAGCCCGATCTCTTCGAGTTTGGAGGGACACTTACAGACATTTGGAGACCGTTGCTCTAGCAGCCGCAGCCGGAGGTGTCCGTGGAGCTCAGATGAGACGCACAAAGATGGATGGAGCGATTCCTGCCGGTTGGTTGGTTCCACCCGAGACTCAGATCCTCATGCCTAGTGATGCCCGTTGGCTTGGACAGTTCACTCCCCGTGGCATCCCACTGGTGGTTGCAGGCCGGCTGGATGACACCTCTGTATCCTTCTTCGCGGTTTTGGGGGACGGCCGACTCAGGAGAGAGGGTGTGCTCATCGACCCCTTCTCTCGTGGCAGAGGGTTCGTGTCGTAGGCCTCGTGGGGAAGGTTTGGCGGATCGATCCTAGTATAGAGCAGGATCAGTTGCAGTTATGGCGCCTCTGGCTTTGGGAGGGGCGGGCCCTGTCAGAGCTTGATTGGGACCCAGGTGAGTGGAGATGGCCAGAGGTTGTGGCAGGGCAGGGGCCGACTCCTTTCTTTGCTTACAGCACGAAATTGGGCAGGAGAGTTCTCGAGAGGATGCAGAGCCGACCGCCACCCAGCGGCCCAGTGGGTATGCTCAGGGTATCTCCAGCTATTTTTGCAGGCCTTCTGGAAGGCCTTGTGGGAGAGCTGGCGGCCGCGGAAGATTTCCTACTTCCTTTGGCTACTCGCCCACAAGGGTCTTCCAGTGGGGAGCTGGTTGCGGCAGATTGGTCAAGATGGACTTTGTCAGATTTGTCATGAGGACGAGGAGACACCAAAGCACTGCTTGTGGAGCTGCACTCGCGCCCACGACGTGTGGAGGTGGGCCTTCGGGATCCTTACTCGCGCAGCACCGGAGTTAGGTTTGATCACCTGGGGTGCGTTCTGCTGGTGCAGCACCACACCTGGCTATCATCAGTTGTTCGAGGCAAGCCCGCAGGACCCCATGTTCCTTATCACACAGGGGACTTGGGGGCCGCTTGAGGGCATCCCGCAGCACTTGGCAAAGGCGGACACAGGATCTCAGGAGAGGCAACCAGTCTGGGAGATTATTAGCAGCATCGTCAGATGGCACATTTGGACCTCGCGCTGTGCACAGATCCTTGGTGGTACCTCTCTTTCGACTGCCCAGGTCATGGCCGACATCTGGAGCGAGATTATCCACACACTCAGAGGCCAGTGGGACCAGATCCAGGGGGATTCCCGGGCTGGCCGGGAGAAGCGGAGACGTTTCCTCCGAGATTGGGATACGCAGGGCCTCTTCTTCGAGCATACTTCTCAGGGCCTCCAGAGGCGCTATTCACCGCCTCTCTGGCTGTTTATTCACACCCGCCTGATCCCTCCGTGAGAGAGAGCTTTTTGTTTACACTTAGGGCTGCGTCCGATTTGTGAACGCAGCCCCGTCAGCTGCAAAACTGACCCCATGTATCTTGTTTTTTCGAAGTAATATAATCAGCACTGTTTTTTCGGCAAAAAAAAAAAAAAAACAGGGTCAGAGCATCCAAAGGATAGCACTCCACGGGGCAGTCCCTCCTGGCAGCCTAGCTCCTCCTCCTAGGGAGGGCAGCGTTTGGGAGGTGGTAGCTAGCATCACGGCATGGAACATTTGGGTGGCTTGTTACAATCTTGTGATGGGTGAGGACCCAGTTCCACCCTCGGCTATTCTAGTCGTGTCATGTGCACGGATTGGTATCTGACGTGTACTAGGTACACAGAACTAGCTCAGGTTAGCCTGGGGAGGCTTAGAGCTAGGCAGGCTTGATTCTCGGGTTGAGTGGCAAGGGTATGAACTATTTATAGGTCTTCGCTATTTTTGGCGCCGGGCCCCGAGTCTATAAAAGAGGCCCAGGGGGTTCAGTTCTCAGAGTGCAGTTGGGAGCAAGTCTCGTTCCCAGGTGCTAGGTCTGATCCTGGATTGTGTCGCGGACGCGCGCCTGCATCTTAGCGTAGCCCAAGGCCCAATGGCAGATCCAGGGCTTCACAGCGCCACCTGGTGGTATGGGACACCAGGCTGGTTAGGATCTGATTGGGAGTTCGTGCCAGTAGCTCAGCTCGTGGCTCGGAGGGGACATCTTTTGATTCGGGATCACATCCCGTAGATGTCACGGTTGGGTGGTGAGCAGCCTGCTCAGTTCTGATGTTGTGTGTGGTTGTTTTGCAGATCAGGGGTTTCAGGAGTGCTGGGATGTGTCAGTTGGTATCAGAGCCAACTCCTGAGGTAGGAACTTCTGGTGCGAGAATTTTGACGGATTTCTCTTCCAGGTATGCCCTAAAATTCGAAATTTCCTGCTGCGTTTTTGCTGACTACCTGGGGTAGAAGGGGTGGAGAAAGATCTGGAAAAGAAAGAAGAATAGGAGTGAGAGAGAATCGAAATCTCTGAAGGCTTCGGAGAGAAGTTTAGAGGGAGGAGTAATAGAGCAGAAAGGTAGGAGGGATGTGCAGGAAATAGACAGCAAGGGAGGAAGGGATGCAGAGCCTAGGAAGGGGCGGAGTAGACGAGGCAGTAGAGGTTGGACAGCCTGTGTAATAGGCTGTCCACAGCCAGCGCAATAGGCTGTCCACAGCCTGCGCAACAGGTTGCGAACAGCCTGCGCCTAGGGCTGCGTGCAGCCTGCGCAGGAGGAGGGTGCTTTTTTCGAAAAAGCACCCCTCCAAAGCTGGAGGGGCTCAGCCTTTTTTGGAAGCCCAGCTTCCAAATAAGGCAGCCCTGCACCCTATATAGGTGGGGGCTGGGTGCTAGGCTACCCACAAGCAGCCTCGAGTTTCGAGATCTTACCTCGACATCCGTGCCCAGCCAGCCTCGTCCGTACAGCCTGCATCAGCATCGCCCTGCTTCCGCTCAGCCTCTCGCATCTGCCCTTGCCTGCGTTAGCCCTGCACGGTTCCCGAAGCTTCTGCAACAACCGTACAGCCTGTACGGACTGTACGGACTGTTCCGCCAGCTTCTGTACCTGCTGCTGCACCGAACAGCAACTGCGCCTGTACCTGCAGCCACCGTACGGCCTGCGTCAGCAGCCGTACAGGCCATGTCAGCAGCCGTACCAGCCACGCCCGCAACAGTACGGCCTGCGTGTAAACTACTCGGTGCTTTCTATCAATTCAAACAACGGATTTTGCAGAGGCATTTGAATGAGATGATTGCGAGTTGCCAAACACATATACTTGAACTTAAGAGTTTGCAATTAAGCTGGAATTAAGACTTATACAGCTTAAACACAAAGTGACATCATTGGAGAATGCAATATGATTGAGGGGCCAAGACGGGCCCCCCCCCTTATCCAGGCTCACTTTATTCTTGAAAATGGAGATACAAGACCAAGGTGCAATGCACCTTCCAAACTGATGAACTCAGTGAAAACCTAGGACCTAGATACAAGACTCAAGAGCATATGTACAAGGTAGACAACAAAAAGGAGGACTCCAAGCTCAGGTTTCAGCTCTTGGCTTGCCCAATCCACAAGGAAGAAGCCTGCAACAATCACCACTTACATCCAACATTAGAGACAAACACTAGTTTCTAGAAAGATAGTAGAAACAACATGAAATAGTGCTGTAAATGAGATAAACTTGACAGTACAGGCTCCCTTCGTGACTTGGCCCTTTTGCAGATGAAGTCCTTGATGCCTCTGAAGCTACCTTGGGTGAGGAGAGTGTGGAAATGGGGCTGGAATGAGAACAGCTTAGAAAAACAGCCTGTAGGCTAGAGAGAGAAAGCTTTTATGGAGTGATAGCTGTAGAGAGAGAGTGCCTATGCTGATCCCAAGGGAGGAGATGTAAGAGAGGAGCTGCTGCTGTTCCAGAGGTGCACAGAAAGGCAGATTTCTGCAAGGGAAATGGGCTGGAACAGTAGAGAGAGAAATTCTGCAGTAGAGAGAGAAAGACTGCAGCAGGAGAGAGAAAGGGGCTGTGGCTGCTCCAGGCTAGGTGAAGGAGAGAGGATGCTGCTGCTGTTCCAGAAGAGCTGAGAGGGGGCAGATTTCTGGAGAGGAGGGGCTGGAACTGTAGAGAGAGAATGTGCTGTTGTAGAGAGAGAAAGTGCTGCTGAGGTGAGAGAATGGCCTGGGGAGAAGCTGGCTGCACCCAAGGAGCTGGAGAGGTTCTGCTGCATCATCTAAAAGGAGGGAGAAGAAAAGTGACGAAATTTTCATGTGTGGAATGAAGGGGAGAGGCCTTCTTTTATAGGCTCAGCCCCCCTCCTAGGCCTAGAGTGGAAGGTGGACACTTGTCCCAGATTTTTGGTGGGCTGCAGTCCCAAAGAGGACAGCCCACCACTTGCCCTAAATCTACCAGATTTGGGGCCAAACACTTGGCCTGCATGCCCTGCCACTTGCCATGCATGCTGCCACATGTGTGGGACAGGTGGACTGTCCTGCCAGCTCAGATTCCAAGTGGCAGTCTGCCACGTGTCAGCTGCCACGTCACTCCCAAAAACCCTAAAATTTCAAAGTTGTCAGAATTTAATTCTGATCGTACACACGGGTTCCTAACAGCTTAGACTATCTATTGACGTACTCTAAGGTCATAATTGAGCCATACTGAGCTCATTTGTTTGTCGTCTTATCTTGTATCTCCATTACTCTTGGCATGCTGCCAGGCCCACACCCAAAGCTCAGGGAACATTCTCTTGAATGGTTCCTAGGTCGGTATGCAATCTGTGCATTTGATTGGTCCCATGTTTGGGTACTCAGGTGGGGTGTGGTTTCTAGATGTCCCTCTCAAAGAGAGGCCATCACTCTTGTGGGTCACTAATGCCCATAACCCCAAGCAAGGGGGTCCACCCTCAAATGCTAGACCTAGTCCCCATTGTCCGTAACTGAACAGAAGGAAAACATTTCATTTCTTAATAAGCATACTATTGAAAAACAAAAAGAAATAGTACCAAGCAAGTGGATATATGTTGAAGCAGGATGACACTGCGTCAGCAGACCGTACAGCTTTTACTGCATCCTACGCATCCGGTTTGCGGGTTCGGGGAGGCTCCAGGACTCGTGGTCTTCCGAGTTGCCAGATTTCAGCATCTCCTTCCGTCAGCTTCATTCGGGACGGTTTTCTTCTGCTCCATCTTCCTCTGTGCTTCGTTTCAGTCAGTTATTTCTCTCCGTACGTAATCAAATCAGATTTCAGCCATGTCTGATGCTCCAAATCCCGAGTTCACTATGGGAGAGCAGGACTTAGATTACACTCCAGTGGGAGAGGATGATCAGGGTCTCTATGACGACCTGATAACTAAGAAAGCCTTCAGTGAGTTTACGACTGCTCTTGATGGTAAATTTGAGCAGGTCAATGCTAATCAATCGGGGTTGACACAGCAACTCCAGGGGATACAAGCAACTCTGACTCTTCTGGCTAGCACGGTTCAGGCACTCACGCATGTGGATGCCATGGCTTCCGTGCTAGGCCCGAATATCACTCGGATCCTTTTCCAGGTGACCAAAAATCAAGAACAAAGGAGGTAGTTGACACTTGGTTGCACAAGTGGCAAGTACACTTCCAATTTCACCCCTATCCAGATGAGAAAAAGATTCAGCTTGCAGCAGGGTTTATGTCAGGTAAAGCCTTGCTTTGGTGGAAAGAGCTCCAGCCTAAGCCTGATACTTGGACAGATTTTGAGGGCATCTTCAGGAAGGAGTTCCTGAAGAAGGAAGATGACTACGATATCGTCGGCAAACTCAAGGCCCTCGATATGTCAAAATTGAATTTAACTTTTGAAGTTTATCTTCAAAGATTTAGGGATCTGCAAACCAGGGCCACTAAAATGGATCCTGTAACCTTGTTAGGTTTTTTCGTGGATGGTTTGCCAGACTCCTATAAGTTACAGATTAAGAATAACAAGTGCACAACATTGCAGGAGGCCATGACATATGCGCGCATATATGATGATACCATGGCCGGTACCAAGGCAACCACAGTTACCGAAACGAGTGGAAAGAACAAACGCAAGTTCTTTCAGCATGCGACTGGTATTGGGGAGACGAAGTCTACGGACAACGCCTCCAGGAAAAGCTTAACTCCTGCGAAGAATGGTAAGGCCCGTTTCCTTCACACTCTCAGGCTCAAGAAAGAAGGCCGATGTTTTTATTGCGAGGAGCGGGGCCACACAAAGAATGAGTGTCCTAAGCGGAAGAACCAAAAGTTGGTGCTAGGACCGAAGCTCCAGGCGGGTCCACGTACCTCAGCCAAGGGAGCCAACCAAGTCACGATGACAGGTATTTCAGTAAATGTCATTACCTGCCCCCTTTCTTGTAATTGTACCTTTAATACTTCGTTGTTTGGTTCCCATGATCTTTTCCGAGTTTATGGAGAAGTTAGGGACCAACAGGTTCACATTCTCTTTGATCCGGGCAGCTCTCACAATTTTGTTAATTACAAATTTGTGCAGAAGATGGGGCTGTCCGCAGTACCTAGCGACCACACCTACGAGGTGCAGCTTCCAGCTGGGAAGCAGTTTTGGGATCGCAAGGTTGAAGCGCTTCCCATCCGGATTCAAGCCTACACAGGAGCTCTCACATGTTATGTTATGCATCTAGAGCATGTAGACTTGTTGATCGGGATAGAGTGGTTTAAAACCCACAATATTCAGATCGGATGGACAGAGCATACGCTTTCTTTTGTAGACAAGGACACCCAATTTTGTATTCAGTGTGATCAAATCCCCCCTTCTCAGGGGCCTATTGTATCTGCGATGCAGCTTCGGAATATATTAAACAATTCTCATTATGATGTCTATCAGTGTGTTTTGATTCCACTTTCTTCATTTGTTGTTTCAGTCATTAACAAAAATGAATTAAGTGTATTTGAACACCGAGAATTGAGAATGTTGTTAGATTATTTTAAGGACGTATTCCCAGCTCAACTGCCGGAAGGTTTACCTCCAGAACGGGCAGTAGATCATCGCATAGACTTAGTCCCAGGGGCTCAACCTATCAGTGTACCACCTTATAGGATGAGCCAGGTAGAGGAGGATGAGTTAGCTATCCAGCTTCAGGATTATCTGAATATGGGCTATATCCGCCCAAGTAAATCACCTTGGGGTGCACCTGTCCTCTTAAGAAAGAAGAAAGATTCTTCCTGGAGAATGTGTATAGATTATAAACGACTAAATAAAGTTACAATTAAGAACCGCTATCCTTTACCTCGTTCTGATGATTTGATAGACCGTTTGGCCGGAGCGAAGTATTTCACTAAGATTGATTTGCGTAGTACGGGTTATCACCAAATCCGTATCTATGCTAAACACATAGATAGGACCGCATTCCGGACTAGGTATGGTCATTACGAGTTCCTCGTATTACCTTTTGGTTTGACCAATGCTCCTGCTACTTTTCAGCAGATGATGAACGATTTGTTCAGGGATTTTCTGGGCAAATTTGTTATCGTGTTCCTAGATGATATCTTGGTATATAGTAAAACGCTTGAGGATCATATAGGACACCTCCGGGTTGTCTTACTTGTTCTAAGACAGCATAAGCTTTATGCCAAGATGAGTAAATGTGACTTCTTTATGAAGGAGATCATTTACTTAGGACACAAGATTTCTTCTGAAGGTATTAGCATTGATCTGGATCGTATCCAGAAGGTTTTAGAAAGGCCTATCCCTCAGACTGTGAAACAACTTCGTTCTTTCCTAGGATTTACGGTATTTCTTCGGAAGTCAGTGCGTGATTATTTACATATCACGGCACCCTTGACCAACATATTGAAAGGTCGTGGACGCAGGTCTACTCAGCCGATCCCTTGGAATGATGCAATGAACAAGGCTTTTGAAACCTTGAAGTTTTCTATCAAGGAAGCACCCGTTCTTGCATTACCCGATCCTACCCGGCCTTATGTTTTAGAGGCCGATGCGAGTGATTATGCGATTGGGGCAGCTTTATTCCAAGAGGGCAGACCTGTAGCTTTTGAGAGTAAGAAGCTAGACAACACCCAGTATCGTTGGCCCACACTTGAGAAGGAACTTTATGCTGTAGTGTATGCTCTCAAGGTTTGGAGACACTACTTGTATGGTTCAAAGTTACTTGTATTGACTGATCACCAGTCAATTAAGTATGTGTGTGATGGATCAGAATTAAGAGGAAGGAAAGCTAGATGGGCAGAGCTAATGTAGGATTTTGATTTCGAAATACGTTATCGTAAGGGTTCGTTGAATAGTGTGGCGGATGCCTTAAGTCGAGTTAAGTTTGTAAATGCTTTGTCATTTACGGAAATATCCTCAGACCTATTTCAATCCTTGAGAGGGCTATACGCAACTGATAGTCATTTCAGTTCTTATTGGCAGAGAGTCCAGGATGGGAGCTCCATGGTTGACCAGGACTCAGGGATTGTGCCACCTAGGATACAGGCGGCGGGAGGTCAATGGATGATTAGGAATGGCTTGCTGTTCCGGAATGAAAAGATTTGTGTGCCTGATGTTCTGGACCTTAAATCCAAGATTCTCTGGGAGTGTCATGATGCTCCTAGTGCGGGACATCCAGGTATACATAGGACTCTGTCTCTTGTGAAGCATACCTTTTATTGGCCTAAGATGCGTGCATTTGTTGAGAACTATGTAGTAGGTTGCCGGGTTTGTCAGGTTACTAAGGCTGAACGCCTTAGAAGCGCGGGCTTATTACAGCCTTTACAGATTCCAGGTAATAAATGGAAAAGTATTTCCATGGATTTTATTACTGGTTTGCCTCGAACGCGCAAGGGTCATGACTCTATTTGGGTCATAGTCGACCATTTGACAAAAATGGCTAGATTCTTACCTACAAGAACAACTATTTCAGCTGTTCAATTGGCTCACGAGTTTGTGGACCACTTGTTCAAGCTGTATGGTTTGCCATCTGACATAGTCAGTGACAGGGACTCAAAGTTTACAAGTAACTTCTGGACACTTGTATTTCAGAAGTTGGAAACTACTCTAAGTATGAGTTCCTCGGATCATGCACAATCTGATGGCAGTACAGAAAAGGTCAACCAGTTGGTTGAAGACATGCTTCGGGCATATGTATCTAAGAGACAGTCTTCATGGGAAGATTATCTACCTATGATTGAATTTGCTTACAACAGTGCAAAGCATTCTAGTACAGATTATAGTCCTTTTATGCTTATGTACGGGTTTCAACCTAAGTCACCAGTTATGGTAGGATTAAAAGGGATTCAAAATGATGCTGCTAAGAACTTCTTGCAAGACATGCAGGAAATGTTGCAGTTTGCCAAGGAGTCTATTAGAAGTGCCCAAGATCGGGACAGATTTTATGCTAATAGACATCGTTCACCCAGAGAGTTCTCTGAAGGAACGATGGTATATTTGAGAATTCCTAAGGAATCCAAGAGCCTAAGTACTGGTTTGGTTCCGAAATTATCCCCCAGATACTGTGGCCCATTCAAGGTCATTAAAAGAATTGGACCAGTTGCATATCGACTAGAATTGCCTCCTGATGTTAAAGTACATCCAGTCTTTCATGTCAGTAGACTGAAAGAAGTATTGGGTGCAGATGATCAACTTGTTTCTCCTCATGAGATTATAGAAGTTACAGATTTGACTTCTATTCCTCACGAACCTGAATCTATTCTTGAATTTCGTGAAAGATAGATTCGAAATCGTACTATCACGGAATACAAGATTAAGTGGAAGGATCGTGTTGAGGAGGATGCAACATGGGAGACATTACAAAACCTCCAAAGAACATTTCCGGATTTCTTAGCGAACTCAGGAGTGAGTTCTTAGAGGAGGGGGAGTATGTCATGTGCACGGATTGGTATCTGACGTGTACTAGGTACACAGAACTAGCTCAGGTTAGCCTGGGGAGGCTTAGAGCTAGGCAGGCTTGATTCTCGGGTTGAGTGGCAAGGGTATGAACTATTTATAGGTCTTCGCTATTTTTGGCGCCGGGGCCCGAGTCTATAAAAGAGGCCGAGGGGGTTCAGTTCTCAAAGTGCAGTTGGGAGCAAGTCTCGTTCCCAGGTGCTAGGTCTGATCTTGGATTGTGTCGCGGACGCGCGCCTGCATCTTAGCGAGCCCAAGGCCCAGTGGCAGATCCAGGGCTTCACAGCGCCACCTGGTGGTATGGGACACCAGGCTGGTTAGGATCTGATTGGGAGTTCGTGCCAGTAGCTCAGCTCGTGGCTCGGAGGGGACATCTTTTGATTCGGGATCACATCCCGTAGATGTCACGGTTGGGTGGTGAGCAGCCTGCTCAGTTCTGATGTTGTGTGTGGTTGTTTTGCAGATCAGGGGTTTCAGGAGTGCTGGGACGTGTCAGGTCGCCATCTGGCAGGACATCATATACACACTACGGTCCACCTGGGAGCGTGGGACTTCAGGCTCTAGGGCGACTATCGAGAGGCATGCTCGTTTCTACAAGGCTTGGCATGCAGGAGTTTTCTACATCTTCACCCCGCGAGGGATTCGCTGGTTGTATAGTCCCCCCACTTGGCTGTTAGCCCCAGTACCAGAGATCCCCTAGGTAGTGAGATGGGTCTCTCTGGAACAAGCCGGTTCTTTTTTTCAGCCTTTCCGGTTTTTTCCATACTTACCACCTTCGGGGCTGCTGTCTTGTATGAAAGCTTTCAGGCATTAATACAAGGTTCCTTTCTTTGAAAAAAAAAAAAAACAAAGGTATATACAAGTATGTTGTCACTCCACATGATAGGCTGCCTATCAATCTCTTCTAGAGAGGAAGGGCAAACTCTTTGATACTCTTGAGGCTTGGCCTACGCTTATAGGATAGTAGCCATAAGAGGAAAGGAAGGATCCTTGAGATGGGCTGAGGTAAATATCGATCTATTATATCCATCCAATCTCTGTGTGGTAGGAGAGCATGACTGTATGCATCTAATGAAGAAATCCTTCCAAGTTCCAAGGTTCCCATCCTGGCAAGTCCTGTGACCACCATCTTGCATACTAAAGCTCTGCTTTGCAAGTCTGGATCTATTATATTGAGGCCTCCTTCCCACATGGATAGGTCAAAGTCTCTCAAGCCACCCTGTCTTTGATGTCTATTGCTGAATCATCTAGACCACTCCTTATCAACCTTTTGAGCTCAGTGATGTAGTTTCCTAGAATGGCATCAACAAGAGCAAACAAACCATGCCGTGGTCAGTAGTACGTGGTTGACTACCACCACCTTAAAAAAAGGAGTTTCCTTCTGCTTACCCTTCAACACTAGGGCAAATTGCTGCGAAGGAGAAAGAAAGAAAGTTTATTAAAGTCTTCGAAAGACGGATGGGTCTATGAGATTGTAAGAAACCAGATACAAAACTACAAACTACATACTGACTTGGCAGCCCTAATATCTGACAGGGAAACACCCCTTTGAATCCAAGTGAAACCAAAATCAGCTCCCCATCTTGGATTGTCTTGGTTACTAGTTCAGAAGCCATTTGATTGTTCCAATTAATATGTGCAGCTGCTGTTGAACAAAACAGATCCAAGGCTGCGAGGTCTTGTGGAGTGGCATAAAAGGACATAGTATCATCAGCCAGTTCAGTATACAAGAACTCGTCTTGTCTCAGGGGAAGTCTCAACCCAATAACATCTTCCTGAGATCTAGAAAATATGCTCCTTGTTTTAGCCACCAATAAATACAGGAAAGGGGCAAGAGGGCATCCATCAAAATCAGATGTATTTTTCCTTTGAAATATAGTACTGAAGAACAAGATTTTTGAAGTTTTCCCTCTCCCCAGTATGTTATTTTGTGCTCACATTTGTTAACCAATCCGCAATAAAGATAAAATTTTCTGTTCCTTTATTTCAGGTCTCTTTGTTGGAAAAGTATGAGAAAGAACGGATGTTTGCAAATATTCCAATGATGGCCATTTTGGATGGTTTTCAAAGAGTTTTCTCTCTGGATTTTCAACCTCTGAATGTTGCTCGAGCAGCAGCCTTCAAAGCTGTACAGCTTTTCGGTCCTTTGAAAAGACAGGTCATTTCATATGCAATGGGTGAGGGGGCGTTGTTGAAGTCCAAACTTGACTTCTAAATTTTCAGTCGTCTTGAGGATCATTCAGTGAAAAGTTGAAATCAAAATTTGAAAAGCAGAGAGAGCTGTGCAACAAAGAATGGGATGCAGAGGGACTACATCTACGTCTGCCAAATCTAAAGTGCATGCCAGTAATGCACACAAAGCCTTTAGCTCACTGCCTTTTGTTCACTGTTATGGTCATAGTTGAAGTCTGGCTGTACGAGATGAATTGGCACATAAGCTGCCCATAATGGCGTTCTTTTTCTCACAACCTGAATTTCGCTGGTGATCCTTGATTTACGAATAAAATATTACCAATTCATAGACGAAGGTAGTAAGTGGATACATGAGTGTTTACATTAAGGCCTGTGTGGTATCTGAATGCATCTAGATGTAAGAGGTCAGGGGAAAGAGAAGCTAACCTTATTTACTGCAGTCAATGTCAAAAAAGAACAAATTACGATTGCAGTCCATGATGGAATGTTCCGTGAAAAAGGCTTGAATGAGAAATCTGTTCGTCATATGTATCAACTATTGAAACTTATTGATACACCCTTAATATGCACAAAATTTCCATTTGTCATATAGGCAATTTGGTGAAAAATATACTTGATACATGGAAAATCTCTTGTTTCTTTCTACCAAGCTTCAGTTGATCAAGCTTTTGCATAGTAACAGTATTTTCAAAGGAGGCAATCATGCTCAACCAATTTTCCAACAAACCAAAGAACATCCTCGAGCTCTATTCTCATCATATCCTCTTAGTTCAATCGTCGAATATCTCAAAACTTTTGAACACCTTAAAGCACAAAGATGCACACATGACAAAAGAGAAGGTTTCGTTTTTCTAACTTGTTATTTCTAACTTGTTAATTCAATTTTCTAACTTGTTAATCCAATGTAGAGAAGTGATAATGGATTGAAGGAGCACTTTATTTTTAAATTAAAGAAATTTTGCATTATGAAAGCATTTAAATTCATAGCTGCCCCAGAGTGGCATAACAAAATGCTAACAACTAAAAGTAGTAAAAGCTGATGCAGTAAAGGAAAGCTGGTACAAAAGAACTAAAAACTCTCAAAAAAACACTTATAGCTGGGCTATTGAAAGATCCCCCATGCAATGTGCGTCCTGCACAGAGCAAAGTGGGGAGGAACGGAAGAAATGATAAATAGCCATTGCAGAGTGTCCATAGAGATGAGAAGTACATGCACACGCTCCATGCATAATATAATGACCATAGAGTGCGTGCGTGCACTTTTTTTTTGTGAAATGCGCAGACATGTTTACGTGTTTGTGTACATATGAGTATATGTACATTTACACATACACAAATGAAACGGAGATGAATGCATGTGCACACAAATGCATTTACATACATTACACGCGTGTGCGTGCACACATTTTTGTGTGAAATCACACACACATGTATACATATAGATCGATACATGTACATTTATATGTACATAAAAAGTGTGTGTGTGTGTGTGTGTGTGTGAGAGAGAGAGAGAGAGAGAGAGAGGTGATTAGTCTATGTCTCTCCTACACCACATGTTTTTACTACTAAGACTTTTTGGACATTTGACTTATACTTTGATTAGGCTCGGTGGTTGGCTAGAAGCTCCACACATTTTGTTTTTTTCTCATTGTGGGAGGGCTTATTTCATGCAATAGCTTTTATACATCTAATGACTTACACATTTAGGAATTTTAATCGAAACTTGCCAAAGTGTAATATTCATGGACTTAGATTTTGGAAGCTTGACTACGCTAAGAGAGAGCGTTGGAGACTTTAATAGAGTGGAACATGCATGGATGATCATATGAGAGAGAGAGAGAGAGAGAGAGAGAATATAAATGTTCTACACTAGGAAGGAAAACATAACAAAGTGAGAGAGAGAGAGAGAGAGAGAGAGAGAATATAAAAGTTCTACACTAGGAAGGAAAACATAACAAAGTGAGAGAGAGAGAGAGAGAGAGAATATCAAAGTTCCACACTAGGAAGGAAAACATAACAAAGTGAGAAAAATATGTAAGAACTATGTCAAGTGAAAAGCTTTTTTCCCGTAGTCAATGGTCCTCCTACGTTCTATATAGGCTTTTGAGAAATCCTTTCCATGGTGTAGCTTTGCATGAAGAGCTTTATGCAGATATATGTTGAATGTTTCACACACGTGAAAAAGATGTTAATTTTAGAAGTACACAATGGTCAAATACAATGAGCATAGTAAATCATATAAGCTACTTGATCTAGTGAACACAATTTATATTGCCTAGCGATATTGCAAATGACAAATAGGAGAAACAAAAGTTTAAATAGTAAAGGCACATCAATGAAAGTAGTAAATCACTTAGGATGTGCAAGGACCAATATATTTTGCATACGGATGCATGGTCCAAGAATAGCACATAGGAGTTATGTGATTATTTAGTAAATAAAACTAAAAAAACATGCAATGCAAATCAAGTATAGCAAGGATGAAATGATTGAAATAGACAATACAAAAAGGATGATTTTGGTTTCCCCTCTAGTCTAAAGGCTCCATCTCTCTAATGATTCTTTTTTGTTTTGATTTTAGTTTGTCCAATCTAAGACATAAGAATAGTTTTCTCCCTTTGTATTAACTCAGGATTTCACTATGTCCCAATCTAAGACAAAAGAAGAGTTTTCTTACTTTCTAATAAGTCTTATTAAACCCAAGATGACTAGCAATATCGTAATCAGTATGGTTTACTTTCAATCTAAAGGATTGGATGACTAAAGCAAGGCACATTATGATTATCACAATCAATTATTTTTTCTTTAATAGGTACACAAAATTTTTGTTTCAGAAAGGTTTCCATAAAGTTTTTTCTTGCAATTCACAGAGATCAAGTTTGGGGCAACCACCATGGGCTACCCAGACTAGAATCTTATAAGGATAGTAAGAGGCACTTATTTAACACAAATGGGTTGAGGCAATGCTCAACCAATGGGAACTAGCATAGGGGGATTTATAGGCCCCAATGGTAGACTTATTTTAAGTCACCAAATAGGCGTATAAAGTCTATGTACAAGAGAAGGCCCTTGGATAGTCTAGGTCAACTTGTTGCATAGTAGGCTGGCACTAGATCACGTTGGCATGTAGTATAGTCTACCCTAGTTCTTGGTCGATCTATCCTAGAAACTAGTTGGCTAGACCTAGGGGCATAAAAGCCTATGTAATATGCCCTAGTTGGGGGTACTATCTAACCAATAGTTCATCTTGAATATCACCTTCAAGGGTAGAGATTAGACTGTTCTAATAGATCCTACAACACTTTTGGGTCCCCTAGGTGCCTACTACAATGGTAGATCTATAATAGAGCAGAAGAGCCATACATGGTGTGTTGAAGGGGAGTCAAAGTGCTCATCCTTGTAGATCTACTAAAGACTACTAAGCAAGGTGGAAAAGAGGAGTGTACAAAAAAAGGTACAATATTTGGAGTCAAGTTTTGGTGCTTTATTTCAAATCAATATATTCGTTGGTACATCTAGTGATTGTACTTTGTTTCTACACAATGTATATATATATATATATATTTGGTACTTGGTTTTTATATCCATTGGCATGTTTTATACTACATCATTTCTACGTCAATAAGTATTCATTTTTGTTATACCTTTGCATGTTCTCTCTCTCAATATGGTGTGTTTTCTTTATACATTCATGCACATAGAGTGACTTGTTGCCTATGTGAATTTAGTGCTCCTATTCATTTGTTGGTTGGTGATGTGTTCATGAATTGTGTACTCTTACATGTGTGATGAGAAGCAATGACAAGATAATATAAACTTCTTATTTTGATGAGATGTGTTATAAGTAATCAATGTTTTGGTCCTCACATCTCTTCATTATGTTCTTGTTATAGTGTTATAAGTTTTTAAAAATTAGGATCAAGTATGAAAGTTGCATTGCTATCTTCTTAACATAATGGGGTCGCTATTTTTGTAAATATGTTTGTCAATGCATTGTGAGATGATTTCTCTTTAAAAAAGAATTTAAATTTGGTTTTTGTAAGGACACAGTACAATTTTTGAGTTCTTTTGTTTACTGGTTGTACCGAGTGTAAAGGGAACTTGACATGGTTATATCTTCTTTTGAGACATAATACAAAAAGTTATTTTTTTCTTAAAAAACAAATTTCATTTAGAATTCTATAAATCTTTGTGAGTTGGATCCTATCAAGTTTTGTCGTTTTTGGAAATGATTCAAGTATGGTTGTCTCTTGCAATAGAGATAAGAATGTGTATGCTATGATGTCACATTGTTAATAAATAGAAAGTAACAATCACGACAAGTTGCAACAATCCAGGAAGTTTATGATGTGTGTTTTTGTTTGTCTATGGTGAAGCAAAAAACCCTTGATCCATAGGATTATATATATGCAAAGATTAAATACCATTAGTTGGAATAATATTATGGCAAAGAAATCAAGGACTTGCCAAAGATATATGATTTTTGTAGTCAAGTATCTCTTTAGGGCCTTGATTTAAAAGTCAAAGTAGCATGCACAATAAGTAATGAAGTTTTCATGTGCTTATTGATAGATAAAAATGTCAACCTTATGTTTAGTAGGTTGCACTATTTATAAATTTCAAGGTAATTAGTAGTAGTAACCATGGATTCTCCTTTTGTGAATGTTATAAAAAACATTGGTAGATAGTGTTATAACTATTGTAGGTGATTAAGAGATGCCCTTATTCGTTCCAACACTTGGTAATCTATGTCTAATTTGGGGAGCCAATCCAAATATGTTATTCTTTATACATACATACTTGATAGTTATAGTCCTCTTTTTCGTTTAGTTTTCCTTATGTGATCTTTATATAGATAGATGCAAAATTTTCACTCATATTTTGACTGCCTTGCACGTAGGTTTTGAATGTGCCTTGCAAAGCACCACTTTCTATAAAGTATTTCAAATAATGCAAAATTTTTAGTACCAGTCATTTGATGCCTCCTGACTTTGCTAAAGAAAAATATTGTACAACTCTTTTAATCCCTCACAATATTTATTCAAGTAGATGCATTCCTATTGGTCTTTGTTCTCAATTTGGGTGATGAATATCACATTCATTAATCTTTGACAAAAATCATCATATGCAAACCATGGCCCCTTCTCTAGGAATGAAGTACAACCTTGCATTCCTTGCTCATCATGTGGGCTAAAGCCCCTTTGCACATGTGGTAGCATGCTATTGCATATCTTGCCCTATATTGTGCCCAAGGCACCACACATCTCAATAGCCCCCTTGGTGCCTTGATGTATAGGCTACTTTTGCCAAGTGGTTGGATGAGGTTTGGATAAGAGTTACAAAAGATCCATCACCCTCCCCCAATGTACCATGCAACTTAAGGTGGTGGAGTGTGGTATTACAATATTTCATGATCTCCTCTCCCTAGTGCTAACATAGCTTTAATGCATTCTATTCTTCAAGCATACTCTTTAGAAGAATTGCAAGTGCATCCTTTGCATCTATACTTTCTAATTGAGTCGTGATGCTTTTTATTTTGTTCACAAGTTATGCCAAGGATCATTGAGGTGCATTTGAAGCCCATAAAACTAGATTTTGAGATGTCTTTCCTGATTCTTTATTTTATCTTTGACACAATGTTCAATTCACCCCATCCATCTTTAGCATGTTCCTTGGATGATGGATTAGATTAGTATCCAAGTATAGCCCAATCAGTGATAATGCTTATTCATCTTTGTCTTCCCAATTTTCACTTGGTGCATTATTACATCTTCCTTAATAGTCTTCCATAGCTTTTGTTGCAATCATACAGCTTTATTAGTAGTATCTGATTGCATGCAATGATGTCGACTCAAAAATATTATGAGACAATCCAAGTAGTGCCAAGAATGCCATAACAAGGAGGCTCAGCTAATGACCAAGATTTTGACGTAAAATAATAAAATGTTTTGGATGCTTTTGGATGGTTGCAAATAAATTGTTTAGAATAAGGGATTAGGGCTATCTACACCCAAGGTTTTGAAGTAAAATAATAAAATGCTTTGGATATTTTTGGATGTGCAAATGAATTGTATAGAATAAGGGATTAGGGCTATCTACACCCAAGGTATTGAACTTTTTTTTTTTTTTCTCCACATTATAATTGCCCATAGGTCCATGTCACCCAAGGAGTCTTGGCTAATGACCAAGGTTTTGAAGTAAAATAATAAACTATTTTGGATGCTTTTGGATGGTTGCAAATGAATTGTTTAGAATAAGGGATTAGGGCTATCTACACCCAAGGTTTTGAACTTAGCTTTTTCTTCTTCTCCACATTATAACTGCCCATAGGTCCATGTCACCGTCCACAACAATTATCATCTTTAGGAATTCAAGTGCTTGGGTCGCCACTTCCTGTTTGTTGTGTAGGTTGCCAATGGAAGCTCGGCCCTTTTCTTTTATTAAGTGGGTGCATTAGAGATGCTAGTTGTGAAGGAGGGCTTCTTCTCTACCTTTGCATTTATCAAAAGATATTGTGGACCTACTTCTCTTTACAAGCATTTTTTTCTCTCTGCATGGATGGTGTTGCAAGCCATCACCACTCAAGATTCTTCTTGCTCTCCATTTTATCATTTTTGAGATTGGTTGAGAACTAGGCTTCTCTTCCGTGGACGGTTTGTAAGGTTTCCAACAACTCAATATTTATTTCACAAAAAAGAATAAAAGCTCAAACCAAACTTGAATAATTGTCCGATTTTGACCTCTGAAATCAATTAATCATGTTGTGTTTAACGACTATCACCATGGCTAGTTCCCTACTATTCCTATGTGATATTCTTGAGTGACAAACATTTCCTGTGTTCATCAACCTCATATCAGGATTCAAAAACATGCATATCAATAACTTTTTCAATAATGGGAAGCATGGCAAAGCAGATATGATGCAGGGCTCATTGCAAAAGTGGTTGATTGCTCCAATATGTTGGGGTAAGGGTTTACCACAACTACAAGACAAATGAATACAATTGTGAAAAGTTAGATTGGCCTATTAGGAAAGATTATAGTCCATAGCTCCTACAATTAGTGTGATGGGGTGAGGTGGAGCATGACTAAGTCACATGTTTCCATATGATTTGTAATCAAAAGGTTTTACCATGTTTGCACGTCATTGCATAAAAAAGGTATTCATGTATGTAAACCACGTAAAAATTCATGTGATTACATAAATATGTAATCCCTAGTTTTAATGGGTTTGTGTTTCAGATATGTAGGTTCTAGATACCGGATCTTGATTCTCTTTTTACTCGTTTTGTGTTCTACATTTAAATTTATTTTTGGATTTTTAGATTCCAAGATTTATTATGACCACTTATTTGGGGTCCAAATTTTGATTTTGGTTTTATACTAGTTTGCATGGGTTTGGGTTTCAAGTTTAGATACTAGATCTTGATTCTCATTTTACTCATTTTGGGTTCTAAATTTAGGGTTTCCAACTTCCAAGATTTATTATAATCACTTATTGAGGGTCCAAAATTTGACAGTACTATATTCTAGGTTCTAGGTTCATGTACCTTCATTTTATGCTTTACATGTTCTAAATGGTGAATCTTGATCTTTTTTTGACCTATTCCAATTTTCACAACACGAATGGGTCTAGATCCTTGCTATATTTTTCTTGGGTTTTGGGAATTCAAAATCTAGGGTAGCCAATTGAGTGCTGTTGTTCATTATAGCAAGGTTAAAAGGATTGAACTATTTTAGGTTCTAGGTTCATGTACCTTCATTTTATGCTTTACATGTTCTAAATGGTGAATCTTGATCCCTTTTTGACCTATTCCAATTTTCACAATATGAATGGATCTAGATCCTTGCTATTATTTTCTTGGGTTTTGGGAATTCAAAATCTAGGGTAGGCGATTAAGTGCTGCTATACATTATAGCAATGTCTTTGACAATATGATTGGTATAACTTTGTTTTTGCAAATGAAGTAAAGAAACTTATCATTATAATGACCTCGGGGTTGGGGTTAGCTCACTCTAGCTTTTTGAATTCTTACAACAGTTGGTTTGAGTTCTCATTTTTGGATTTGTTATGGGTTTGGGTTTCATATATGTAAGTTCTAGATACTGTATCTTATTCTCTTTTTCCTTATTTAGGGTTCTACATTTAACTTCCTTTGGATTTAGATTCCAAGATTTATTATGATAATGTATTTTGGGTCCAAAATTTGACTTTGGATTTATGCTAGTTTCCATGGGTTTGGGTTTTAGATATATAAATTCTAGATACAACTCTTTTTACTTGTTTTGGGTTCTACGCTCTTAGATTTATACTAGTTTCCATCAGTTTGGGTTTTAGATATATAAGCTCTAAATACCATTCTTTTTACTTGTTTTGGAATCAACCTTTAACTTCCTTTGGATTTCCATATTTTGAGATTTGTTATGACCATTTATGTAGGGTCCAAACTTTGGTCATACTATATTTTAGGTTCCAGGCTTACATCCTTGGATCTAGGAATTACATATTCTAGATGTTGAATCTCGATCCTTTTTTGACCTATTTTGATTTTCATGATCCAAATGGATCTCGATTGTTTTTTTCCCTATTCTAATTGTAGAATCCCCTTGTTCCAACAAAACTTGCAACAATTGATAGACCATGCAATGAGCTACAAGAACTTTCGGTACCTAACCGACAATATGCAGAAGCTATAGAGAGTTACTCCATGTCTATAAAAATAAGGCACACACTAAGCATGAAGTCATCCAATACAAATGTTCCTCAACAAAATGAGCTCCATACTCAACGGAATCAAGTCCAAGGGATCCAAAGCATAAAAGATACAAAGCTAAATGCATTAGCCTAGATAGAAAAAAAATTTATATAGGCATGCATAATTGATGGATGGAATGGGAATCCAAACATCCATCATTTAGAATGATGGGGTTGCAATTTTGATAAATTTGAACTCGAATGTCAATTCCAAATTGCCAATACTCTTATCAACTCAAGTACAAGACTAGGCAAGATTTAACAAGATCCAAAGTCCAACAAGAAAGAAGTTTCTCTAGGACAATGATGATCTTTTGCAAAAAAAAGGAGGACAAGAAAAGAAAAATCAAATATCAAAAAGTGGCATTTGGTTAAACTGCATTTGGGGACCGGACCACAAATAATAGCATGCTTTCAAAATCATGTTCTCTAGTGGTGGCTGAAATTGCAAAGCAAATTCCCTTAAATCCTGCAAGTCTCTATGTCTGAACACCTAGGCACATAGGTTATGTCCACAAATACACACAAAAGCTTTTTCATTTTAGACACAATAGTAGTACAAATAAAACCCCATTGCATAGGGAAGAGCACCAATAAAGTCAAGGACTCAATCTCCAAGTCCAGTTGAATAGGTGATCAAATGAATATCTACTTCAGGTAGCACATGGCACCCAATAAGCTCCATCTATGCACTTGCACAATCCCTAGGTGAAAATAGGAAGCTCTTCAGCACAAATTCACCTATGTGCTCCAACCCTATGTATGCAAGTCCTAAGCCTCTTGATTTGAGAAGCTATGTATGCTAAGCCTCACTAGTGACAACCTTATTCTTTTCCCTCATACAAATGTTTCTCTTGTCCAACAAAGAAACACATGCCAAGATCCATAAGAAAAATGCTAAGTAGAGTACATCAAGAAAAGCATATGCTTTTATGAACAAACTTTGCTGCTACAAAATGATCAACATGTGTATCTACATACTACATGCATGAAAAAGAAAAGAAGTGCCATATAATAAACTGGGAAAGTGAAAAAAAAGAGCTATAAAACACTCAACAACAAAGGTGAGGACTACTATGATAACTACAATCACATCAAACAAATTTTCATCAACTCTAGAACAATAGACCTTGACAACTACAAATTCCATAAATGGAGCACAATGCAAAATCTTAGGATGGGTAATCAAATCGGTCCAGGGGAGTTGCTAACCCTGTGGCAAGAAGGGCCAGAAGCACAGTCTAGAGCAATGGAGATGAGATCACTGTGTGTATAGAGTAGCAGCAAAGATCCTCTTGTAATAACTTGAGCTTGAAAGATGGTATTATGAATCTACAAGGATGAGGATAGCCAAAATCCTCTCTAGAAAAGATCCAATTATACTTTGTAAAATCAGGATCTAGAAAGATATATACTATAACTAGAGAGAGAAAGAGTAAATGCCTACACTTTATGAGGTCCCCCCACATTGCGGAGAGACTCAAGAGGTTCCCCCACTTTGTGGAGGGACTCAAGAAGGGTGCCCAGTTTGTGTAGAGACTAAGAGGTTCCCCCAAAAAGTGGAGGTACTCTTATCCAAAAGGTCCCCTACAAAAGAGGTCCCACCTTGGAGGTACCTCAAATAGTGTAGAGACCAACATGTATATTTCTCTCTTAATGGATTGAAGCCCCACTCTTTGGGGTTTAGTGTTCAATGCACTTTAGTGTTCATGTGCTTGTTCTCCTTAGGTCCATGCTCCCTCAATGCTATCGTGTGATAGCATGCTTTAACCTTGCAATATCCCATCCTCCCCCCTTCTTCTCCTCTTCCTCCCTCCTCTTCCTCCTTCTCTACCTCCCTCCTCCTCATCCTCCACCCTCGCCCTCCTCCCTCTACCGCCTCCCTTGATCCTCCTCCTCAACCCTTGACCCTTGAACTTGTGATGGAGACCAGCTCTCCACTCCTCAACCTTGGACTCCTCTTAAACCCTGAAGCCCTCTCTAAACCTTGGAACCCCTAGTTAGCTCTTTCAACCTTAACCCCATTCTCAACCCTGCAGCCCCTTTCTAAACCCTTGGACTTCCTTGGAGGTGAGAGCCTCCACCCATCATTGTGAACAAGCTCTCTTTTTTACCTGAGCACACATGAGAGATGCTTTCCATGCTTCAGTCTACATACACCTCTCTATGGAATATGAACAGAGAACCTATGCTACACTTGTGAACACCTATGTTGCTACAACGAGCAACGACACGACTGTAGGTGACCAAAACCCTTGGAATATGGACTTGGCACCCACCCTTTGGAAGAACTATGTGACTACATCATATGACATCCCCAACTAGCCCTAACTAGACCTCTCAGACATTCCCATACCACCAACTCCACTCTCTTCACTACCTCCCAGTAGCTAAGGGATGCCATTAAGCAGCTTCAAAATGCCCAAGAAAAGGATCATAATAGCCTTCAAGCGACACTCCTAACCCATGGTTGGGAAACACTTGCATCGATCTTGGCCTTGGCCAAGCTATTTTAATGAAGCCTTCTATAAAGGTGGCTTCCCCATGATTTGGACCACTCACACCATAACCCCAATACACAAAATAGGAGACTCTAAGGAAGTTGGTAACAATTAAGCCATCATGGTAGGCCATTTGATGGACAAGTTATATGGGTCAATACTAGAGATGCACATGAGTCAGAGGCCGAGTGGGTAGGCATGCATGTGAAGGGTGTTTAGGCAAGACTACTCCACATTGGATCACATCTTCACTTTGAGAGCTAGTATCAAGGAGGAAAAATATTGGAGGTAGAGAGTCTATTGTTGCTGTTGAGAGTTCACGCTCAACATCATGTGATCATGTGTGCATAGCACCATCATGTGATCATATGTGCATAGCACTAACCCAATAGAGTGATATAAAGGAAAGGGTTAGATCCCCTAACCCTAACCCTAAATGGGTTTGTATATATTCTACATTTTTAACTAAATCTAGTGTGCAAATAGTCATTTGTGGTGTGCTCTCTAGCTGTGCCCTCTCTCCTCATCTCCGCTCTTCTCCTCTCCCCTCTTCATATTTTGTCATGGTATCAAAGCTCCCTTGCCTTCCATTGGGTCATTGTGATTCTTGAGAGTGTGAGAGAGATTGTGAGATTGAGAGTTCTCTTGAGTGATCATGAGTTTCTTCCATTCACTTCCGTTCATAGATTTTTTGTCCAATTTGAGAGAATTTCCGTTCATTGAGTGATAGAGAGATTTCTGTTAATCTCTTTAGATTTCTTGAGTGTTTTTCTTTGATTTCTTTGATAGAATTCTGGTTGAGAGAGAGAGAGATAGATAAGACTTTGAGTATGAGTCTTCTTTTACCTGAGAGAACTTACGGAAAGAGAGAATTAAGAGAAAGAGAGAAAGGTGATGAGTTAAGGTGGCCTCTGCAACAACTTGTCACCTTTGTAATAACCACTCGGCCGCCTTCTATATCTCCATCTAAGGCTTCATTTGAGAGAGAGGGACTTTGGAACTTGGGCTCCTGGCTCCTTCAACAACCTATGCTCCAGCCGACTACAACACCCTAGCTCCTACTCTACATGCTGCTGCTGACAATAAGCAAGGCTGACTCCAACACAAGTGAGCCTTCAACGAACTACCTCAACTACAAGCCTAGCAATCGAGCCCTTCTCTAAGCTCTCCTGCAAACAAAGGTGCAGCTCACACGGCCGCCATATCCAATGACTCCCACAGTGCCAATAGCCTTGCTTCATCAACAAATATCTGGCTATGATGCCTTGGATCCTCGCCAACCATCACTCCAACACTCAGTGTTGCAGCCCAATGTAAGAAAATAATACAACATCTATGCTCAACAGATAACAGGATCTCATACGGAAGAGAGAAAACAAGATAGTATGGAGAATCAAAAAATTGATTACTGTAGAACTGATACAATAGATGGCGCTACCTCCCAACGGTGTGCTCCTGTGAAAGAAGCTTCGATGGCATGTTGGAAACAGTAGAAGACGGAGGCTGAATGCTAAGGAATCAGGGTTGCTATAGCCAGTGATGAAATGGGCTTCACAAGCTTGCTCTTTTATAGCCATCAGTCGTAGTCGGTTAGGCTCAATTGGGTGACCGACCCAGTTTGCCCAAAACGGTCGACTGGGGATCGGTCCCGAAATAGGTCACCAACCATACGATAGAACTGGTGCACAAAACAGAGCAATGCAACCGGGATCATCTAAGGCCCCAAATGGGCCCCGCAACTCGAGAGTGGGCTGCCCCGAGAAATGCTCCATCTACCCTCAGTGTGGTCAATCAAGGGATGCCTTCCTGCACTTGCATGTAGCCTAGTTGGCAGTGTGCCAACTCTATCTGAAGCCGTCCAGCCATCAGGCCACACATGGCTCCCATCTGGTGTCCAAACTAGGACCTACTAGATAACCAAGCTACTCAAATGCCTTCTCCTCATATGGGGGGCTTATAAGTAGAGTTATTGGTTCCCGCGTAGTTACACGAGAGTGGAGCATTGATATCTAACACCCCCCCTCAATGTCCACCTGCAAGTGAACTTACTTTTTCGGCCCAATGCCGAGTCGATGAAGATGCCTCTCCACCAAGTCTCTTCCAAGAGCCTTCGTGAAGATGTCCGCAGCATTCTCTGTAGTCGGACAGTACACCAAGTCGACCTCTCCATCCATGATGAGCTCGCATACAAAGTTATATTGAATCTCAATGTGTTTTGTGTGAGCGTCGAACATCAGGTTCTTTGCAATCACCATGCAACTCTGATTGTCACATAATAACTGTGTAGGCTTGTTCTGCATTGCACCCATGTCCCCCAAAATCCTCCTCAACCACACTACCTTGCAAGAAGCAAAGCATGCAGATTTGTACTCGACCTTGGTAGAGAAATAGTACCCTGTCATTGATCTCCTGCTATCCACATCTCATTCGCAGGTACATGAACTGCCTCTGTGCAAATCTCCTCAATTGCTACAAATAGCTCTATTGGTGTTGCCTGCGTGCTGTTGCTGGACTTTGTTTACTCCGTTCTTCTCATCTACAATCTTCTTTCGGCACTCATTCTGCTTGTGCCCTACCTTGTTGCAATAGAAGCACTTGATCTTCTTCTTTCTCTTTTTATCATCAAAACAAGATGGGTTACCAGAGTCCTTACCCTTACCTTTCTTTGATCCGGTCCAGAAAGCCGAATCTTCTCCAATCCTTATCTTTTGACACATCTCCTCCTCCAGAAGCATCACATTGAAATCCTCAAAGTTGAGGGATGGATTTCTGTTCTGCGTATTTAGTGCCATAACAAGACCATCGTACTTTGGTGAGAGAATCTGTATGCGCCTTCGTGCTAGATTCTCACTGGTGATGGTGATGCCAATCGCAGTCATCTGATCACGCAAATTCTTCACCCTGGTGATGAACTTCTCTACCGCTTCAGACTCAGACAACTCGTTCGCGAGTTGAGTCTCCAGATTCTGAATCATCTAATTCGTGGTCTCGTACTGATTTTTCAAGACCGTCCATGCCTCCTCCGCTATGGTGACATGTTGAATTAATGCCATGACGGAATCACTAACATTGTAGACAATAGAACACAGCGCATCTGCATTTCTTCTTATCCACGCGAGAATCTCATCCGCAGTTGGTACAATCTATTGTCCTACATTGGCTAGATCCGGTCTCGCAATCGGCCTCACATCCATCCCAGTAGCAGTGTCCCAAAGCTCGTATGCGCTTAGGATGGTCTTCATCTTGAACTTCTAGAGTGGATAGTTAGAGCCATCCAACTTTCCACTTTCACCGAACGGTGGGATTCGCAGTCTTGCAGGCTAGGCCATCTCTCACAATCTGCTCACAAACAGAAACACACTACCAAATCTTCTTGCTAGAGTCCAGGCTCTGATACCATGTAAGAAAATAATACGTCTACGCTCAACAGATAACAGGATCTCATATGCAAGAGAGAAAACAAGATAGTATGAAGAATCAAAAAATTGATTACTATAGAACTGATACAATAGATGGCGCTGCCTCCCAACCATGCGCTCCTATGAAAGAAGCTTCGATGGCATGCTGGAAATAGTAGAAGACGGAGGCTGAATGCTAAGGAATCAAGGTTGCTATAGCCAGTGATGAAATGGGCTTCACAAGCTTGCTCTTATATAGCCACCAGTCGTAGTTAGTTAGGCTCAATTGGGTGATCGACCCAGTCTACCCAAAACGGTCGACTGGGGGTCAGCAAAATAGGCCACCGACCATACGATAGAACCGGTGTGCAAAATAGAGCAATGCAACCGAGATCATCTGAGGCTCCAAACGGACCCCGAAACCCGAGAGTGGGCTGCCCCGAGAAATGCTCCGTTTACCCTCAGTGCGGTCAGTCAAGGGATGCCTTCCTGCACTTGCATGTAGCCTAGTTGGCGGTGTGCCAACTCTATCTGAAGCCGTCCAGCCATCAAGCCACACATGGCCCCCATCTAGTGTCCAAACTAGGACCTACCGGATAACCGAGCTACTCAAATGCCTTCTCCTCATATGGGGGGCTTACAAGTAGAGTTAGCTGGTTCTCGCATAGTTACATGAGAGTGGAGCATTGATATCTAACACCCAGCACAACTACAAGCTCCTCCAAGATGACTGCCAATAGCCTTGCCTATGCCTCTCCAAAGCAAGAGACTACTACCTCCAAACAACATCCACGAACGTCTCCAAGCTCACCAATCCCTCCAAGGCATGGGCTAAACCCAAAGCCTTCCTACAGCTACTCCAAATAGCAATGACCATCAACAAAATCCTGCACGCATAGAGTGCTTCAACACATCCAGCTCCGGTTTCAAAGGCTATAGCTCCTATACGACCTCACAGCAAGTCCTTTAACATCACCCGTGTCTAACAGTGCCAAGGCTCCACAGTAACATGGGACTCCAACAACGATACTCAGTGCCTCTTGCAACATCCTCAAAGCCTCAACACTCTAGAAGGTGGTTCTCCCACAAATTGCAGCACGACCCGTGGTGCCTAGATGGGACTGCACCAAATGCCTCTCCAAACGAGATTGCTCCTAGTGACCTATCCGTGACTAGCAATGTCTACAACCAGCAAGCTCTAGCCTCCTTCCATAGTAGCATGACCAAACGCCTTCATCAACCAGTCCAGCGAGCAACCAATAGTAAGCCGACTCAAACGAACGAAACGAAATCAATATCTTAGATGGGGAATCTCTAAAGATTCTGGTTTACTAGAGGCAGACACGTGTTCCTATCCTATCCTAAAGGTCACCAAAGCCCAGGCTTGGTCAATTATCTGCCACATGGTAGTCTTATCCTCTCCTACCATATCAGCACACCTTATCTCTAGTGACACGTTAGCATCTAGCTGGTCATCTGCCACATCATCTTATCTACCACATGGCAGATAAGCCTCTTAATCTTTGATACATGGCATGATTGCCACATCAGCTTATCCACAGGCCACATCACCATTGACTGCCACATCAGCAATCCAGTTAATAAGAGCCACATCATTAGTCAAAGTCAACACTATTGAGAGTTCACGCTCAACATCATGTGATCATGTGTGCATAGCACCATCACATGATCATATGTGCATAGCACTAACCTTATAAGGTCAACCCCTAACCCTAACCCTAAAAGGTTTTGTATATATTCTATTTTTTCAACTAAATCTAGTGTACAGTTAGTCATTTGTGGTGTGCTCTCTAGCTGTGCCCTCTCTCCTCATCTCCACTCTTCTCCTCTCCCCTCTTCATATTTTGTCATGGTATCAGAGCCAGGTTGAGTCTAGAGGAGAGTGAGCAGCAAAAGACCCATGTAGAGGATGCTGAGGATGTTGACAGTTTCTTGAGGGAGGCCCTGAATTCGCAAAATCATTAAAGTACAGTGCACTTAGACACTAATTTCAATCCCAAAGAGGATTACAGCTATCAAGTCGACCAAGTGGAACAGGATCCTTGGTACATCGACAGCGGTGCATCATCTTACATGACAAATCATCAGGAATGGTTCACAGAGATGGCAATTGGGATTCCGAAGCTACAGTTTCTTGGAAAGGTTTGCGAAGCATGCTGCTTTGGCAAACAAAAGCGAACCAACTTTGTCAGAAGTACCTCTCGTGCATGAGGTATTCTTGATTTGATACATACAGATGTATGGGGTTATGCCCAGACCCGCAGCATCAACGGCATTCGAAGAAAATTCACATGTGCAGATACTCCTCAGTAGAATGCAAGAGCTGAAAGGAAGAATGGGAGTTTAGCAGACAGTGCTAGAGCAATTCTTAGTAAAAAGCATCTTTCAAATCAGTATTTGGTAGAAGCAATAGCTACAGTAAACTATTTGGTTAATCGGCTTCCTACCAAACCGATATAGGATATGACTCCTTATGAAGCATTCACTAGACACAAGCCACACATTGGGCATCTCCGCATATTTGTAGACAAGCTAGAATGGCAAACTGCTATGAATGAAGAAATGGATGCTTTGTATAAGAATAATACTTGGGAATTATGCGACCTTCCACTAGGAAAGAAGGCCATAGCAAACAAATGGGTATGCAAAGTGAAGTACAATCCAGATGGTAGTATTCAGAGATACAAAGCTAGACTAGTTGCAAAAGGATTTGCACAACAATATGGTCAAGACTATGATGAGACTTATGCTCCAGTAGCAAAGATGGATTCCATACGATTCTTGATATCACTAGTGACACTCAGCAGATGGAATGTGTATCAGCTCGATGTCAAGAATGCATTTCTCAATGGTTATCTAGACGAGGAAATCTACATGCAACAACTAGTAGGTTATGTTGAACCAAGAAAGGAGAATAAGGTTTGCCATCTCAAGAAAAGTCTCTACGGCTTAAAACAAGCACCCAGAAGTGGGTACTGCACAATTGACAAGTATTTTGCTGATCTGGGATACATGAAGTCCAATGCAAATCATACTCTCTACTACAAAGTTCAAGGGGAAGACATTACTATTGCACTTTTGTACGTAGATGATCTGATTGTGATAGGAAGCAAGGATAGCTTCATCAGAAAATTGAAACAAGACTTATCTACAGAGTTCGACATGAAAGATCTTGGACTTATGCACTATTGTCTTGGAATTGAGTTTTGGAGATATTCAGATAGCACATTCATGAGTCAGCTCAAGTATGTTGATAGTCTTCTGAAGAAGTTTCATATGGCAGATTGCAAGATTGCAGCCACTCCCATGGAACAAAGTTTGAAACTTACTAAAGATTCAAAAAAGCCTATAGTCAATGATAGATACTACAGGTAGCTCATCGGATCTCTTATATATCTAACAATCACACAGCCAGATATTTGTTATGCAGTAAGCTCACTAGCATAGTTTATGGCAAATCCAAAACAGTCTCACTGGAATGTAGACAAAAGAGTCTTGAGATACATCAAAGGTACAAGATAGTTTGGGATAGAATACATAGGAAGTCATCACCGTTGCATGGATACTGTGACAATGGCTATGTCAGAGATCATGAGACTAGGAGATCGACACAGGATATGCATTTTTCCTTGGTCAAGGTGCTACTAGCCAGCTCACTCATATCCAAGCCCTTAGGCTCGTTGTTCTCCTTCTTAGTCAACTCCACACTGGAAGACCTCACCATTGGTGATACTTCTGATGGGGTTGGAGCTTTGTCCGAGGTAACCTTGTCCATCATATTATCACTTATACAGATCACCACCTTCCTACATAATTCGAAGGAGGTAGGGTTCATAACCATCAGGTGGTCATGTAGCTTTGGGTCTGCCAATCCGATGAGGAAGTGGGGCAACAATCGTTCATCACTCATCCGCTCGTATGGTTCGCAATGGGAATTGAGGTGCTTGATTCAAGCCATGTAATCACGAAGGTTTCCTTGTCATTCTACTTTACCTCATATAATTGATTAATCGGGCTCCATTTATGTCCACTGGGGGCAAACCCTATAATGAAGGCATTTCTCATCAGCGTCTCCCAGTTGACTTTTTCTTTTGAAGTAAGAGCCCTATACCATTGGCCTGCCTTGCCATCCAGGCTGAGACCAAATGCATTAGCCATTTCTAGATCTCTGAGAGCCCTAAAGGCTTCACATATCTGCTCAAATCACTCCACATGGGAGACCGAATCTCCTTCCCTAAGGAATTTGGTCATCAACTTGGAGATGGCTATGGGTCGACTCCTTGAAGGATTCATGATCCCTGCTGGAAACACTGGTGCAAGCGGGGGTGGTGTAGCCCCCTTCCTAGCGCATTCACTAGGATGTCCATCGCCTCATCTAATAACACCATTTGGAAGTCTAGTGGAGGCAGTGCCATTGTGGGCCTAACAAGATGTAGGGGTTTTAAGCATTGGCCCTGGTGGTGGGACCCATTGAGTTGCTGGTACCGACATTGGGGTGGACATGCCAAGGCCTCCATTCATTGATAGCTTCGGGTGGGAACAATCAGACTCCTAGAGGGGGTGGGTCACAGGGCATTGGCATGGAGGTTCCTTGCATTGGGTGATAGAGTGGAACTTGTGGTGCCACATAGCCGATGAAGGTCGGAGGTACCTGGAAGGTTGGGAGTTCATAAGATGCCCTCCTTGGGAGCCTCTCGCATCTCCTCGACTGGGGTCTTGTCCCATGAAGTTCCTCATCCATGGGTCTTCATCCTCCATGCATTCCCACTGAGGGTGCCTTGTGAAAGCTGTGGGCCCTAGGTGCACAAAGGTGTTTTTAGTCCCTATTTGTGGTTCAGGAGCTGGTTGTTGTTGCTGACCTTCCCTTCCCATAGACATATTGGTAAAGGGGTTCTCCATGTCTACCAAATATGTTCGACCTAAACGTCTAAACATGTTGGTGATTGTACCTCTTAACTTGGATGCTACAGAAGGAGCAGGAGAGTTGGGAGGTGCCAAGCTAGTGAAGGGGGCTTTAGAAGCCCTTGGATCCGCGAGGTCTTGCATCTCCTCGTTCAAGCTCTTTGTCTCGTCAGAGCTAGATGGATCTCCTATCGGGGTCCTATTACGGAGTGGGAGCTAGGAATCAAGCTTCTAATTCAGACAGATCCACAACTGGGGTGAAAGGTGTGCTGAGTGTAGCTCGAAGCACTATCTTCCGGTAAGGGTTCCTTGGACAAAATTATTCCAAATCTCAAGTACATGTATAAGACCTCAAAAATGGAACACTCTAGCTAAAACTTGATTCTATATTTTTTGGACTACCCCAGAGATATCCCAACAGGCGTGGGGATAGGACTATGGTGATGATCATAAGGATAGTGCTAAGGTGATGATCATAGGGATGGGTGGTGCCACATGTCAATGGGATAGGACAAAAGTGGCATCCCCATGGTCAAGAGTTTGGGGCTAAGACTACGGGCAGAGGGATGTTAAGGATGGGATAATGGTATGGTGGCAAACAGGGGGTTGGCCATATGAAAATGGTCGTAGGGATGAGCTTAAGGTGTCGATCTTGATAGGATATCTAGATCAATGGGATACCGGATGACAACGATCACAAGAGTACACTTAAGGTGCCGATTGGTAGGTTACGAATATGGCAACAGATGTGGGGATAAGACTATGGCGATGGTTGTAGGGATAAAACTCAAGGCCGTGAGTCAATGACTATCAAACCAATGGGATACTTGATTTTGACACACATTAATTAGGGCGGCGGGTTAGATGGCAATCAAAAGTTAGGTCATGGGGATAAGGGCTAAGGCCACAGGTCAGCAAATTTTGATCGATGGGATAGTGCTATGGCGAACGACCATGGGGATAGCGCTATGGCACTGACCCATGGGGGTAGGAATGCACTGTCACCGACTAATTTTTGATGATTCTTAACAGTTTTGGAGTTTTTGTTCAAGGTTTTTAATGATGGGGAGATGCTAAACTACCTAGTCTGCCTTCTCAATGCAAAAAACAAGAAAGAAAAACAACATTTGAGTGCAAAATGAGAGATTTCTTAGAGAGGTGACTCTCAACACTCAAAACCATTTTGATTTTCAGCATGATTCATCATTCTTGGTTGTTTTTTGTGAGTTTTGACACCATACACTTCTTAGCAATCTGAGAAACTAACTGCCTATCATTTCAAAACACTAGCAAACCTCAACAACAAGCTTCCTATACTCAAAAATGCTTTTCAACATAAAATAACAGTTTTCCTTATCTTTTCCATCCAACTCACACTTCCTCATTCCTCTCCTAAAATTCCACTAACAAATCTCCAAGTTAGGCTTGAAGCCATGTGTAATGGGTACATTACGAAAGAAGGAAAATGCAATGCAAAAGCATACCTTGAACTCCCCGACAACGGTGCCAAAAATGTGGTCTCGATAGTGACTCACATGTCATGGGGATCTTGAAGGAATGCCGATGGAGCCTCTACTCCAAGCTACTCCTTGTGAGAGCAATGCAAGGCACGATCCATCTATATGTGTCACTCAAGCGACTCCGGCTCCCGGATTGTTACAGTGTGTTTCCACAAGAGAAAGAGGGAAGGGGAAGAAGGGAGAAGAGAGGAGAGAAGGGAAGGAGAAGGAGAAGGGAAGAGAGAGTGAAGAAGGATGGAGTGGCAAACACAAAGGCACTACAAAAGAAACAAGAGAACACCCAAAGACACTCTTGAAGAGAAGAGGGAGCTTGTATTCCAAACTTATGCATACAACAATGAAGACCAAAGTCAACCATTTGGCCTTTTATACAAGTCACCTTTTGAAGGGAGGGCCAACCCTTTTCCTTTTAGCACTCTCTCTTTCTTTACATTTATAAGGCTCTTGGGCCCATAGGGTGCCAAGGCATCTTTACTATCCTTTCCATCTCTCCTCTACTATTCCACTCTTGTGTGTCAGAAATAGCACTTGTGTTAACCATATAAGAGCACCAAATAGTGCTTGTGTTAGCCTCGTGCCTACAAGTCCTAAGCCATTTGAGGCTCCAAACCTATATACGAGGCTCAAAACTTGGAGTGGCAAGGCTGATCTTGAGTTATTTATGGCTCAAACCCCTTGAGGCCTGTAACCACTTGAGTTATTTGCGGCTCTAACCCCGTGAAGCATGCACTATACTCCTTCCATGGCTGCAACCTTTGAAGTAAATCATGAAACCTAATCGCCTCTAATCATTGCATTTTGTGACTATACCTTGTGGATGTTAATAGCCCCCTTGACCCCCCCTCCTGGACCCCTCCAACCCCCCCTCCATCTCCTACTTCGAACGCTCCCCCACCCCCCCTCCTCTTCCTTGCCCCCCTGCTATTATCACCCTAGTCACCCGACCCCCTCTTCCCCTAGTGCCCCCACCCCACCCAACAGGCTCACCCATTCCTTTTGACTCTCATATGGCTTTAGTACCCAACCCCCAAAAAAGGGCAAGGCCGTACCCTCCCCCCCTAACTCTTGCTCAATTCAATAACCCCCTTCCCCTCCCTTGTAGGACATGGGGGCCAGAGGGATGGGATTCATCCTCTCATACTTCCCCTTTGAGTCCACATGCTAGGCTACTACTGCTGAGGGAGTTTTGGAGGTTCAAGACATGGAACTATCTTGAGATTTCAAACATGTATTCCATGCTAGAGCTGACAGTATTGATACTCAAGCCCTATAAAGGGGGCTCAATCAGTGTGGTTGGCTCTCGCATGCATCCTTTATGGGTTCCTCAGCTCACCTCCATAAGTATGGAGAAGTGGAAACCGATGATGCTCGATGCCATGGTGGACAATCAATTCTATCAGATGATGGATGATTGGATGGGGGTGGATGCTCAAGTATGGGGCTTCTGCTTTCAACTCATCTCCACCCCAAAGTGGCCGTGGGCAATAGGAGTGATTTGCATGCTGCCCTAGATATCTCTTTCATATTGCAATGGGCATGGAAGGTTGGCATAGAGCTGATCACGACCTTGGTTTGTAGGCACACATGCACAGATTACTCCCCCTCCAAAACTCCTTCAAATTCATAAAGATCCAGCCAACTCTCAAGAGCAGGCTCCTAGCCACAGGCGAGCCTTGCTCTCCACCACCCCCTCCTCAAGAATTGGCAGTTAGAAGTTCATGGTCTCCATGACTATGGTCCAGTTAGAAGTTCATGATCTCCACGACTGCACAAGTAGTCATCCAGAGTACCTAATACTATGGTAGGAGTTATAGAGCACAATGGTTGGAAATTCTTATTTATTTATTTATTGGGTATAAAAAAAGAGATTATATTATCTTGAGTAGCCTTTGTACATCATCAAAGTTTAGCCTATAGAACTGAGCAGACCTAGGCATCTTACAAAAAGAGTAGTAGCAACAACATAAAGCAAGATCCTCAATATTTGTTGAGTGAAGAATTAAGAACTTGAAAGGAGAAGCTGGTAGTCTCTTCATTGTGGCTTCCTATGAGATCAGCAAGATCAGTAGTAGTAAGAATAGTAACAGTAGTATCAACAGAGCAGCAGCTAGAACACCCTAGGCAGGGTCAATAGACATCTCTTCAAAAGCATGAATCTAAAAGGAGAGCGCAGCATCGTCATAGCTTTGGGCAAAAGGGTTCTGAGTGGAGGGTCCATCAGCAAAGTAGGGTTGGGATCAGCTGTGATAGGTCTTCTCTACATAAAGTGAGGGAGCTTGGTGTGTTAGCCTTCTAGGCAGTGCTATACTAACACTTTTGTAAAAAAGTGTCCCACACTATTCTCAGTCTTCTAGCATTTGTCCATACTGCTTTGTGAATAATAAGCCAAGCAAGACAAGACATCTTCTCTAGAACCTGTTTAATCCATAATTTATCAAACCTGGCATACCAAGCATCTCTACTATCCTTCAGATTCCATCTAGCATTAAGGGTTCTGAAAAGGTCATCCATGTCAATAGTTGGAGTTGGTATGGGAAGGTTAGAAGAGCAACCTACCCAACTAAATCTTTATGTATAATTAGAACATAGCCACCCTTCCATCTAACATCTCCCTACCATAGCTCCAATCTACTCATGATAAGGCCCTGGTTTTGATTGGAGAGAGAAAATTCCCTTCTGATGTCATGCTGTGTCTTCCATCTGAAAAGGTCTCTATTCCATAGCTAACCCCAAGATTGCAATCCCTTCTTAAACAAAGAAGATGCCATAGTAAATTGCTCATCAGTCACACCAGAGAGTTCTTGAGAATTGTTGAAGCCAAACTAGATCAATGGCCATGAAAGCACCTTTGCTAGAGAGCTAGAAAAAAGATTTTATATCCTCAAAGGCACCCCAAATGGATTTCCGCAGTGAGCTCCCTTTGGCTTTGCAGGGTTCAAGATTGAAGATAGCTAAAGTTAGAGGGTAGTTCTTCCACTTAGGAGCCCTACACGTTTGATGTGTTTCATCTTTCTCAGCAAAAGCTAAGCCCAGTCACATCATGGGTTCAAAAGGGCTTTGATTACCCTGGTAGCAGAGAGCTTTTTGGCTATAGCTAAAATATGTGTAACTTCTAACCCCTCTTCTTCCCTGGGTTTAATGCAGTAGCTCCATCTTACCTTTGAAATCTTGTTGCTACCACCCCACAAAAAGGATCTACACATTCTGATAAATCTGCCTAATCCAGTTTTAGATGGAGACCAACAAGAAAGATAAAAATTAGAAATAGGGTAAATGCAGTGGTTTAGTACTAATCTCCTCCTTGCCAAGTTGGCTTGAAAACCCCTCCACTTGTTTTTTTTTTTTGAAATCTATCTAAAAACCACTCCCATCTTTGTTTTATTGTTATCTCAAAACCCATGGGGATCCCCAATAGTTCGAAAACCATGCCCTTTTTTATTATGAGATACCCCAAATCCTACAAATATCCTTGCCACTTAAAGTGTCATAGCCTATTTTTAAGTGATTAATCATGGATCTTGAAGCTTTGCAAAAAATATCAAACAATTCATAACACATGTGACATCCTGCTCATTATTCCTTGGGTAAGTGTTGTGTCATCTGCAAATTACTAACAAACTAACTGATTACCATTCATGAGCTCAATCCCCTGGAGGTTACCTTCCTGAAATTGACTTGTGAGGAGCCAATCAAGAACATTTGTTGCTAGGACATCCTTATCTAATTGATCTTTTTAAGAAGAAAGATTCACTCATCTCCCCCTTGGCATTTATCTTAGTTGAAGCATTGGTGAGTAAGAGTTTGACACTTGAAACAAAATATGGACCAAGCCCCATGTCTTGCAAGGATCAAATTAAAACATCCCATTCCAACCTATCATATGCCTTATCAAAATCAATTTTAAGAAAGCATATATCTTGTATGGTCTCCTTAGCATACTCACACCCTTCCCAAATGTTTATAATGGCTTTAAGGAGATGGCCCTTTTATGAAACCGTTCTATTCAGGAAGTATCCACTCTTTCATCTTACTTATCTTACTTTGTATTCTAAGGGATAAAGCCTTTGCAAAGATCTTGTAACTACAATTTAGCATTGTTAAGGGCCTCCAACTTCTTAGTTCATCTTTGGGGCCCTCTCCTGGAAGAGCTTAGCTTGATTATTCCCCCATTGACATGATAGAGGAGAGCCCCCTCCATTAGACTGTCTTGCCACAGTAAGAAAAGGTAGGGACTAACCAAATCCTAGAAAGTCTTATAAAACTCAATGGGAAGACCATCCTCTCCTGGGTGTCTTGACATGTTGTGGCTGCTTCCTTCAATTCTTCAATTGTAAAGGGCTTCTCCAAAGAGGGTAGATCATATTTTTCAATAGCCTTCTCCCTTATAGTTTGGCAAAGTTGCCTAGCTCTCTGGGTGTCCTCATTTGGAATGACTGCAAAAGATAAAAGTAACTAGAAGTGTTGTTGAATAAGTTGGATATTCTCTTCTGTAGATGAAATACAAGAGCCATCTGCTTTTCTTAAAAGTGGAACATCCTCATGGACTCTGTTTCTTCTAATCAACTTCAAAGTCTCTTTGGTGGGCTTGTCTATTCTCCATGGCCACCAGTCTGTGAAGTGTACAACTTGGAGTCATTTAATCTGATTTTCTGCTCCTGTCTCCTGAGATCCTTTTTGGAAGCAAGACGATCCTCTTGTGCAGCTGTAACCCCGCTCTAGATTGCTATTCGGCCTAGTACATAGCTTCTTGTTGGTGTTTCCATTGGGATGCATGGAGCAGTTAAGAGGGTTGGTGTGCACCGCTTTTTAATGTATGAATGATGTTCGTGAAGACAAAAACTAAAGTTTGAAATTCACCATGTTACAACGTAGGCCTCGCATGCATGAGTCTCTCAAATTCATGAAAATTTTGATCAAGATATGGCCAACTATGGGTAGCATAATGCAATTGTGATGGAGGAAAGAGATAATTGATGCATCTCCCCCCCAAAGGGTTGTTGGCCATATGGCAATCTATAGTTAGTGTGGTGATTGCTATCATGCTACTCTCTACAACCAAGTATGTAGGGACTATAGAGTGCATGGGTATAATGAGCTACAAAGGTTGGAGAGTTTACATTTGAAAGTTGCATGGGTACAATGAGCTAGAAGATTGGAGAGTTACATTGGGAAAAGTACTTGAACATTGTGCCAAACGTGGCTTGGGCTAGGCCTTTGAAGGGTCTTGGGGGTTGTAAATAATTGACCACCATGACGTGTGGCTCTTTACAGATGATTGTCTTGGTATTGACTATTATACAACTCTACTATGCAAAGGGTAGCCAACTAGAGCACAAGCTCTGATATATTACTACAGTAAAGTAAACTCTCTCTCTCTCTCTCTACAACTCTACTATGCAAAGGGTAGCCAACTAGAGCACAAGCTCAGTAAACTCTCTCTCTCTACAACCCTACTATGCAAAGGGTAGCCAACTAGAGCACAAGCTCTAGCATATTACCACAGTAAAGTAAACTCTCTCTCTCTCTCTCTCTCTCTCTCTCTCTCTCTCTTTCTATTGGGTGGCAATGCATGTCAAGTGCCATTGGCTTGTTCTCTTTAAATGTGTTGATTGAGTTTCTTCTTTTATTATCATCTTTTAGGTATTTGGCACTATGGTTTGTTGGCAACCATAAACGATAAGACAACAAATGTTAGAGTTTTTTGGCCGGCCCTCTGGCTAGGTCTAAGTGGAGGTTCTTCTCTAAGAAGCTAAAATGCAAAATTTTCTTTTTGTGAAAGTCCTAAATTTATGATTGGCTCAACTCCCATTTTCTATTTCTTTCCCCCACCTTTTTCTCTACTCTCACTCCCCCTCCCCCCCCCTCCCCTCTCTCTCTCTCTCTCTCTCTCTCTCTCTCTCTCTCTCTCCCCTTTATCTCTCATAGTCTTCCTACACATCATCTCCAGTGTATTCTTTTTGCTTTTTAGCCTGCTCTCTAGGGAAGGCCTTAGTAAAGGCAACCTCCCTTCTGAAAGAGAAAATTGATTTTTGGCCTGCCCTGGGGGTAGACCATAGTATCCTGTCGAAAAGCACAACGCGGAAAATATGAATTTCATGAAATAGAAAAGACGAATTTGTGGACTATCCACATGGCAAGTTTGTGTTAGATGGCATTGGATGCATGCTGGTAGAATTTAGGACTTGCCACGTGGTAGAGGGTAGGATTAAAGGACATCTGCATATAATTCATTCGATTTTGGCATCAGATTGCAGCACCACAAATGAAGCACGTCATTGCAAAGCTGTCTTATTTGTTTTGTGGAGTAAGACATTCACTGCGTAGCTTTTCTATGAACACTCATTCCTCGTGGGTGACTAATTGTTCTTCTCGTAGATTCGCAATTTGTTGTGTATTGGTTCTGTGCTCCTTCGTAGTTATTCTTCTTCTCGTGATTTCATAAATAGTTTTTGTGTAGGTTCTGAGCTCCTTCGCAGTTACAAACTACAGCAAATTGAGAGATCTCTATTGACAAAGGATATTCTAATTGATTGTACCAAATTAGAGCATTAGATTTGGAGGCCGGTGTCATGTATGATAGGTGTGGTTTTTCAATGGCTTTTTGTTGTTCATTCATAAATTCGTGCGAGAGTGGATATTTGTTTGAGGCTCCAAGTCTTTGCGTCTTGCTCTTGCGGTGGTTCTTCTGGCCTATAAAAACACTGCATGCACTGTTTAGTATGGACACTTCTACCTTTTTCTTGGTGGATGTGTCTGTTGAATTCATGGAAACTGACAATGGAACTTTTGCTAAAGGTGTTCACTTTCATATGTCTTCCAACTTTTTTTCTTTCTTCTGACTTTGTGACTGATCATTTTGATTTGCTATCAATCTAATGTTTATCTCATAATCATTTGCAATCTAATAGACTCTGCAGGACTTGCCAAAGCATGCCCAGACTTTCAGGAGTCTCCTAGCACTCCTTCCAACAAAATCACAACTGTTTAAGATGTGGAACAACAAGTGAAGGGGAAGAACGTCATTGATGGTAAGTGAAATTGGTAGTCGATGGTAAGTGAAACTATTCATAGCAGTAGTTTGCTTCTATTTATATACATTGCACTAAGAAACAATGTTCCTTTGTAAAAGACGAAGCTCTCCACTTGTTACTACTGCTCTCCCGTGAGCATACAAACTTCATCCTCCAGCAAGTATCTGTGAAGAAAACTTCGAAACCTACATAGTTTGTCATCACCTCTTCGTCTCTCTCTGTTTTTGCCTTTTTGCTTTGGGGTCTGAACTATGCCTTGCATACACTTCATTCTTTTGGTATTTAATTATGTTTTACAAGCGTTTAGAGTCTCTGACGCATAAACTACCATTGTGCTATACCCGTTCCCCTCAATGCATTGAAGATCTCTTGCTCTCGGAATTTTGCATTGAATGTCTTCTACTTTGCATTGAAAGTCTTCTGCTTTGGGATTTTAGTTCGGTCTCTACACCCTGCGTATGCTTGATATGTATTTGTTACCTCTCTGGATTCAGAAATGCCTACAAATTATGCACCCACTCTTTTAATGCATAACATGTAATTATTTGTTTGTTGCGTTTGAGCTCCCTTTCTACTTGTGCATGGTATTTTGCAAGTCTTTACTAGTGTTTTCTCCGTTTGTGTTTTTTAATTTGCAGTTGCCATATCATCATGTTCTTATGTTGAGAAGACTTCATCTCCCCCCTCTCCAAAAGCGAATTTAATGTTGCTTGCTTCTCCTAGTCGGCCCCCTAAGGAAAACCTTTTGAAGAATTCTCCAATTAGGGTGTTTAAAACACTATGCCGCTCATTGAAAATTTCTTTTCATGAGGTCGCCTAAGAGGCGTATGCCCAAGGTAAACATTTCTTCTTTGATTTTCGCATTTGTCTTTTGAATTACTTTTTTTTATTGTTTTCACTTTCTTTTGAATCCATTGAAGAAGCTCGTATGAGTATGTTAGTTTTAAATCAACAATCACTTCTTATGTGCGATGCTCACATAAAACTATTCATGTGGACCCTCTCTTGGAAACAAATCCCCACCCAAAAAAGGTGCAAGTGAAGTTATAAACATTGAGTTGGATTAGTTGGTGAATGGCTTTCAAATATTATTATTTCATTGACATCTAAAGGTTGTTACAAGTACTAAGAATAATTTTTACAATCTTTGTATTGTATTATTGTTGATTTAATGACTTTGGAATGTAGGAAATTATGCTTGAAATTTAGTAACTTTGGAATGTAAGGAATTATGCTTGAAGTATATAATTTATATGCTTGTAAATTAACAAAAAAGGTTGAATAGTATAATTTTGAATATCCTATCTTGTTTTCTTACATTTCAATACAATGTCAATTGAATGCATTCTAATATATAAAGCTATGTCTTTGTAAAATTCTACTATTTAATCATAAGACAAATGGATATCATTTTTATAAGTATTAGATTTTTTAATGAAATTTTGTCTTGATATTCATTATAGCAATCTTTAATCTTACTTCAACTTCGATTTGTATTGATAGCAAACAAACACCTTCTCTCCAAAGAAGATAATGATGAAGTGAACTCATACAATGGAGTTAATGATTTCAAGAACATGAAATTTTCACCACATAATTGCCCATCCAATGCAAAAGCCATAGTTCCATCAAAAGACAACTTTGTGGGAGGGGGGAATTCTTTAGTATCCCTAGGAATAAGCCACCTCTCAGATTGTACACCACATAGATTTTGTTTTGAGGGCAAACTACTTTGCAAATATGGTACTTACAAAGTTATAAACCCCAAATATCCTACATTCCTCAAAGGAGATTTCACCAGCAAATTTTGTTCTCATACTATTACTTTGCTCATTCCTTCAACTTATATCCACCAACTTGTAAATTTTTTACAAATTGGAGAATTCTATAGAATAGAGGGGGCATCTATAGTTGCAAGAGGACCAACAGACGGTGTAACATCTAAATTCTCCCTACTTGTTGATGCAACCACTTGCATCATTAGAGGGGAACCATTTGAGGGGAATCTTTGCTTGTGCCAGATCATTCTCTTTGCACATATGTTCCTTGGACAACTGAAAATATAAACTCTGGCAAGTTAAATGTTTTCGATGTTATGGGAACTGTTGCAATTGTCATAATAAAGGTTGCAAGTGATGAAGGCATGGTAGACCAAATAATAGTTGTGGATGGGCCCCGAGATGAAGATAGAGCAGCAGTAAGTCTAGACACTAGCAGTTCATTTCCAGTGTGTGAGCTAAAAAACTGTCTAACTTCTGGGTTGTTTCCTTCATTTTTGTTATAGCTATCTTTTGTCAAGGCCCAGCTAGTCCAAGAGTTTAATGAAGAAGGCGTTGTTATGTATGTACTCAAGAATGTGTCATTCTTGAAGGCAAAAGGAATAATTTGCATCTTTGACTTCACCATTTTAGCAGAGTTGCCTGATGATTCAGTCAAAGATGGCTTGAAGCAAGCTTTTGTTAGTCAGGTTGCAAGACTAGGTTAGGGCACGCAGGTAATTTCCCCACATGCATCTTAATTCTCCTATAGAAATGTTTAAATTGGATTACACCAACCTTTGTCCCATTGTAAGTATTCGGTGTTATGCACTTCACCAACATCAATGTAGACTTGCTTGAGTTCATTTGTGAATCATGTGGAGGCATTCGTGTTAGTCGGGATCCTCTACGTCTGTATTGCTTCACTTGCAAGGGCTCTTAGGCCATTGCACAAGTCCCTTGCTTGACGGGAGATATTGTTAAGTGTGCAAGAGATCAGGTACCTGCTCATATCAGAGGCCCCTACGTCGACATTGTTCTTTCCTTGGGTATTCCTTTTGTGGAACTGTACAACCAAGACCTCATAATGGCTCACGAAAAGCTTAGAAGCTCTAAGCCTAGTGGGAGCTTCACGGTGAATAGTTCTGGATATGGAGGATTACCAAAAAGCGAGCGACAAAATATCAAATCAAATGACAAGGCATGATTTAGATGAATATCATGCCTTTTTGCACCATCAAAAAAATTGCATGCATCAGAATATGAATTTTTGCACCAAATTTAAAGCAAGGTCTCCCATAACATGTAGTGAGAAGATATTGTCTATTTTGGCAAAAAGAAACCAAATTTTAACATCCTCTACCTTTTAATTGCACTCTGGGGATCACTCTTCACAAACCCATAAAGCATGTTCAAGCAAGCATGTGTTAAAAATTACCCCTATTCTTCATTTTCTCATGTAAATGGTTAAACCCTTGTACATGTTTACATTTTCTATCTTAAAATTGTGACACTCCATATAAATCCACATATATAAATTACATTAAGTTGCTATTTTATAAATCCCTTCATGCACATAAGCAACATGTAAGTCCCCCCACTAAAAGATACCCCTCAATGCACTAAAGTTCTATGTTACATGTTTATGAGTGACCCCCTAGGGTAATTTCCAAACCCAAATGGGGTCATATTACAATAGTACTTAACTTTAGAATACACAATTTCAAGAAATGTGACACATAGCCACAATTTTGAATACTTTCTACTTGAAGCAATTATCTTATAGAAAACTTAGATTCTCTCTTTGCTTGCTTGATTTTCCAACCACTTCAACTAATTGTGTCGCTTTTTTGGGCTCGCTCGCTCTATTGACTACCTCATATCATTGCTTTTGAAGCAAATGCATAATGTAATTATCTCACTTATGATCATTTATGCTTGATGTGAATGTCTCCTTGTTGTCATTTCAAGCTTGGAGTTTTGTTTTGAAGCCATAATATTCTCAACGCACCCCGATGAATACAATGGGAATAGAAGAGGTACTTCACGCGAAAGAATTGTTGCAAAATGAAGACTTTATGATGAAAAACCCTCTCAAGTCAAATACCCTTATTTGTCTTCTAGAGTTCTTCCCCAACATAATATACCAACAATTGCTAACACTTCTATGTGAAAACGTTTTTGCAACATTTGAGACAAGAAATAATCCATGGCATACTTTTGAAACTATTGCAAAAACAACAACAATGTCAATAAAAACAATCCCAGATGAGAAGAGTAATACTTCAACAAAATCTTGGCCTTGAACTAAATAACACAACAATAGAGCATACTCAAGAACAAGGTAAACACCTAAGGAGAAAAAGAACAATAATATCTCATGTGCAAAAAAATCAAAAGAAGGTCCTTAATACTCCCAATTTTCCATGCATTTGTTGCGGAATGTTAACATTTCGTGCAAAGTTTTAAAAAATAAAGGAGGACATGACTATTTTCCTTGTAGCCAATGAAATACACGAATCAACATCTGAATCCATTAAAGGTTTTCTATGTACTCTATGCTACAAAGACATCAAAAACAACAAAATACCCATGCTCTCTAGAAAAAATATGAAAATGGTAGACGTGAAGATTTACACTTAAAAACTAAATGATATTGAAGCACGCTTGGTTGCTATCATAATTCCATTTGCTCAAATTAGAGAATTAACATACGAAGGGCAATTTGGCCTTCATGGAAGTGTTGTCAATGTTTTTGTTAACGTTGGCAAAGCACAACAAGTTCTACCACGTTTCTTGGATGAAAATGACATAGTTGCTGTAGCAATCAAACGAAAATTATCATACCAACATAACTACATGAGTGGCATTGTTTGTCCAACATTTACAATGCTTGCCCTAAGAGAATTGTTGGATACACCACTATACAAACAATACAATGTATGCATAAACAATCTTTGGGAACAACATGTAAGATATATTACAAGCAATCAATGATCAAATAGAACTATATCCCGACAATATTGTAGAGGATGACCTTCTAACTAACACTTTAGTTCATGGCATATACAATAGCCAACAAGTTGTTGACTATGAAAACCAAACAATTGATGTTACTCCATTTGAAGGTTTCTCTCCACTAGGCATTTTCAAAGACAAATTTTGTGAAGAGCTCGCATATCCAAAACTCTTCTTTGGCAGTACTCGAGCATACAATGTTCCTGACCGTACGTCATACCAAACCATAGCAAAGTGGGAATTAATGAACGTAGACAGACGCTTTGCTCTATCAATAGACAATATTTTTTTCAAAACAATGAAAATCCTCGTCAAACAAATACTTTCTTCATCTTGGGTCCGCACGTGCAAAGGCCAACCACGAGGGAGGTCACTCCAAGCAAAAGATGCAATAATAGATACTAACATAGAGAAAATTTTGCAATTGAATATAGGTTATTGTGACTTCGCACACCTTCGAACATCAGCAAGCTACAAATACTACCTCAAAAAAAATCTTTTTGCATTGGTAAGGCAATTGGGAACCCCAACTTTTTTCATCACATTGTCATTTGTAGAGAAACTTAGGAACCCACTTATAGATTGCCTTAAGAAACTAAATCCTAATTCTAATACCTCAAACCAAACAAATTAAAACAACGAGATTAGGAACCTTATTCGGTCAGACCCAGTTTCTACAACAAGATATTATGTCAACAAATTTCAAGCTCTTAAAACATTGCTTCGCAATGATTCATCCATTCTCAAAAAAATGAATGACTTCTTTTTTGTCACAGAGTTCCAAAATAGGGGAAGCCAACACGACCATGGCCTCTTGTGGATCGACAATGCACCAATCTATGGAATTTCACCAGATGAAGAAATAGAAGCTTTTGTGGATAAAAACATTAGTACAAACATCTCTTTGTTTCTATTTGCTGATAAGGATATTCAAGTACACAAACATCGCAAAACTTGCTACAAAAGACAAAAGCAATGCAGATTTGGTTTTTCGAGACCTCCAATGAGCACAACAAAGATTTTAACTCCATTACAGCTTGATTCAAATAATAAGAGTCTACAAAAGAACATGAAGACAATCAAGTCAATCCTACTAGAAGAAGCAACATTCTCACTAGACTATACTTCCTTCTTGGCAACTATAAAACTATCACAACACGAGTACATTCAAAGCCTACGTTCTTCTAATTCACAACCCACAATATTCTTGAGAAGAGATCCTAAAGATATATATACAAATAATTTCAAATAACTTCAATCCAACGTTGTCTAATCTATGGGGAGCAAACATTGATGTGCAATTCATACCAAATCCACATGGGGCTGCTACGTATTGTACATCGTACATGACAAAAATAGATAAAGAGACTACAGAAGCAGTTAAAGTAGCTATGTCACAAAGTATGGCAACAAATGCTCAACCCAATGAACGTATCAGATGAATAGGCAATGCAATTTTTAATTCTCAACATATAAGTTTCCAATAAGTAGTTCACTTGTCCTTGTCATTGCCTTTGTCAACATCCTGTAGGCGCTTTCAATACATCAACACAAGTCCACCAGAAAAACGTACGTTGCTATTGAAGCAACAACAACTAGAGCAATTGGACCCAAATAGTACAAATATTTTCTTCGATAATATCATTATTAAATACTTGAAGTGCCCCATGACTCTACACCAAATTTGCCTAGTAAGCTTTGCCAGTCAATACACCCTCTCAACAACAATCCCAAAAAAATGCAAAAAAGAAAGAGTTATACGGTACAACAACTACAACGCAAATGGTGATCCTGAGAACCACTACAGGGAGCTATGCACTTTGTTCCTACTATACCACGTCGTCGAACCTGCACTTGATGACTTGCATACTACATGGCACAATAAATACATCGATAACAAAGAGATAATAGACAAAAATAAGGCACATTTTAACAAAATTACTAAATCATTGTCACCGAATTATACAAATGTGTCTAGTACTACAACAACCACAAACCAATCCCATTGCAAAATTGAATATGTATGACATTGCCATTGATATGCCGAAAACAAAAAACACCACAATTAAACCTCTTAACATATAAACTACTTTTGCAAAATGAGCATTACACCACATTAAGACAACTAAATGAAGAACAACGACTAATTGTAAATGACCTCTTGCTAAAAAAGAGAGTGGAACCAGAAAACAAGATACATCTTTTCTTGACCGGCAACGCAGGCACAGGGAAAACTTTCACATTACTAGTCATTGTTCGAGCACTTCTAAGGTATTACTCACACAAACAAACAACAAACATTGATTTACCAAAAGTTTTGTTGCTTGCTTACATTGGGAAGGCAACCTTTAATATTGGAGGAACAACTATTCACTCAGCCCTCCATTTGCCTCTAATGGCATCCCACTACATGAGCCTCTCAGTAGAGATGCTCCAAGAACCATCGCAACTTTACAAAGACCTCCAACTAGTTGTCTTTGACGAAGTCTCTCTAATCGGCCATAGCATGCTTGTCCGCTGGAGATATGCGCCTTAGAGAGATCAAACACAACCACATGCAACCATTTGGGGGAGTAGACATACTGATGCATGGAGATCTATGCCAAGCTAGCCCCACAAAAGATTCATGGATTTTTATGGAAAAATTTACAAACAATTCAAAAGTTTCTACCTACTGGGAAGAAAATGTACTTCTCTATGAACTAACCACACCTATGCGTCAAACAAATCAACAATATATACAAGTGCTAAACAAAATTAGAGTGGGAGAACACAAGCCTTTGCAAAAACAAGACATACCTCACCTTTTCTACTCGAATGCAGCAAAAGACATTCACAAGATAGAAGTATTTGAATTGCTAACAACAAGTCCATACATCATTTGGGTAATTGACAAAATACACAAAACATGTAGCAGAAAAGTAGCAGTTCCAGCTGACCCAAAGAACACAGGTGGATTACACAAATTGTTACACTTGAAGCCTGGAATGATAGTTGAAATACGCTCGGGAAATTTAGACATTTTAGATGGCTTGGTCAATGGTGCAAATGGAATATTCAAAGACTCAAGTGAATAAAGAGCCTCATGTTCTTTGGGTCCTCTTCAACAACAGCAACATCGGCAAAATGGCACGTCTCAACAACAAACATATCTACAACAACGAAATCCCATCCACTTGGACACCAATACATCCAATCACTCATGAATTTCAGATCGGGAAAAGCCACTTGAATACAGTCTCTTGAACACAATTTCTGATACAACCAACAGCTCTGCAAGGACAATCCACCGTTCTCACGGTCTATCCATGGACTCACTAGCATTTGATCCCTCTTCAATAAAATCACATGGCCTTGCATACACAGCCCTCTCCCGCATACACAACCCTCAAAATTTGTTCATCATCAATCCAATAGAGAACAAGCACATCAAGTAGATCCCAATGTTCTCAAAGAAATTGAGCGCTTGAAAAAACAGAGATTATGGAATACTAAACAAATAGACTTCTCCAACCATAATAATAAACACATAACATTGCAATCACTCAATACTAGAGCTCTAAAATCAGACTTTTAGGATATAATTAATGACAAAAGTCTACTAAATGCATCAATACTTGGTTTTCAAGAATTGCATAACCACTCATCCAACATCCTCCACTTGCCAGACTTCACATGTTTGCAAAGAACAAATGGCATTGGAATTGCAACATGTTAACGACATCCATTTAATAAGAGAATAATATATCCAAAAGCAACATTGTGAATGCCTACTTGCAATTTTCTCAACTAAAAGAAATGAAGAAATCACTATCATCAATGTATACAATTCCCCTTCAACATCAACCAAAACACTTAACTCTTGCCTTCATACACTTCTAACTGATATACAAACATCCACAAAAATAACAATTATTGGAGACTTCAACATCAACTACCACAATTCCAACAACAGAACAAAAGAACTCACCACATTCATGTCCAAGTGGAACATGACACAATTGATCCAGCAACCAACTACAATACACGGTTCTACTATAGACTGTATCTGGACAAATAAACCACAAGATCAATACATACATGGCACAAACTTTATTTACTGGACAGACCATTCACTCATTTATACAAACAATCTCAAAAGGCCTAATGAATGTAATTCATCTTGTTTCGTAAATTTTCATTGCTTTTTTTGTGATTGGTTGGGACCATGTGATCTCCACCATTTCCTCCATGTTTTTCTCTTCTTTCTATTTTGGAGAAGCCTACTAATGACATTCAACAACTTTCACTTTCTATTTTCTCTCTTTATCTATTCCCCCCCCCTTCTCCTCTCTCTCCCCGCGCCCTCTCTTCAATTCATCCTCTCCCCCCCCCCCTTCTCTTTCTCTCTCTCTCTCTCTCTCTTTTCAGCCCTCTTTTCCATGCTATGCATCCAATTCGTTTTCTTTTTAGATCTCCAAGGCCTTATGAATGATTCTCATCATTCATGTTGGGCAGGCCTTATGAATGATGATCAAAGATCATTCACTAGGTTAAAGCGCTGCATGGACTTTTTATCCAACGGTTAAAAAATGTGGGACCTGGGCCAAAACTGTGGGTAATGTAATTATCCCAGGAATAACTCCACCTGGTAATGTTTTCCCTCTATCCTCCACCCCGGCGACCCACCGCGACCAAGTTGGTGAGTCATTCTCCGCTTTTCTAGCGCAGCCGCTGATGTTGCAAGACCTGTAGAGAAATGTAGGGAAGAAAGGGAAATAATTAGCTGTACGTTCCTGTTGGATCCGGGCTCTTTACCTATCTTCCCTGTCCCTTGGCGAATTGCGCTTCCCAAAATCGAGCTTGTTTATTCCGCAGTGTGCTTGCGCCTTATGGACGTTCGAAGAGTTCCTTCAGGAGGCAAAGCACCGCAATGGAATGTTGAAAACGGATAGCGGATTTGCTTTAGGAGCTTGTAGGACTCTTCTGTTATAGAGAGGGCCAAACTATGGAAATTTGGGGTATAAGATACAGATACTTGGATACAGCTTTTTTTGGCTGGTAGTCCATCTCCACAAAAGGAGATGGACGAAGGCGAAAGGAATGTGGCAGATGACTCTGCGCTATCGTGGTCTGCGAGTGGAAGAGGTCCGGGCAGCACTACAAGCTGTGCCGACTACTCTTTGGCGATGATGCAAAGTTTTGGCAAATCGGATCAAGTTCTCCCCAGGAGATCCATTTTTAGAAGCAGCACAGCTTTGCAATCGTGCTGGATTCAGAGGCTGAAACTATTCGAGCAGGCCACTGATTCTGAGGATGGTGAATCCGGAAGAAAGCCTCTAGGGAAGCAAGGCCACGTATGGACTCATTTCACGAAGGATTTTAGTAGCTGCAGACGCCCTAATGCGATTTCCCATGTGCGATCTTCGTCTTGGGCTCCAGATGCACCAATGGCTAATGAGGGGGTTCTCTGCCAGACTGACTCAAAAATACCCATGGATAAACCTCGGCACCATATGGTTTCGGAGAATTCTGCAATCCATAGAGGGGATAGTCGCCGTGTTCCTAGTGACGAGGGGACACAGAGCAGCGGCGCCAACTCTACGAAGAACATGACTTCCACAGGATGGAGACGAAGTGACATGAAGTTCGTCTTTCTGCAGGACCCATGCTCACTAAAACGGGGCTCGCCAAACACACCGCAGTCGATCGAATCCGAAGAATGTGAATTTAAGGGCGACAACCTGGCGGCACAGCATCTCAGGCACGTAAATGAGAACGACAGGGTTTCTGCTTCCAATTCTGGAGCCGGTGCTTGTTCCTCTCGGCATGGTCCCAACAGATCTCTGTCGCCATCCTTACATTTGAAGGGGAGATTGTTCTCCTCAGTAGCCTCAGCCTATAAAACGGTTGATATCGGCGGTGCTAGTGCAGATGCAGACAAATGGCTGTTTGTTTCACCTCTCGACATCAAGATTGATAACTTGATGGAGCGTACAAAGCCACCACTTGTAACGGGTGTGTCTGAATCTCCAGGTGCTATCGAATTCATTCGACCTCCCCCGGCAGAACGCTATGATGTGAGTTCAGATGTATCACAAAAAATAGCACGGAAAGAGACTCGTGGCTTTGTGGGGGCATCCAACAAGGGAGTTCTAGGGAGAGATCTTGCGAAGGTCTCCGAGGGTGGAGACATCAGCTTCGCAAGAATTCATTGCTCTACAGGTGTATCCAAAAGGGAAGCTCTGGCGAGAGATCTCATGATGATGGCTTCCAAGGCTGGAGAAGACAACAGCTTGACGCAATTGCTAGGAGATTTGAATACCCAGAAATGGTCAGCAGGAAGTTGTTCTATTCCTAGTGATACTCCTTACAATGCAGATTTGCACCGCCCCTGCAAAAGCAACTCGTGGGATTCTGATAACCATCATGCCGTAGACAGAAAGGATGGGAAAAGGAGTGTGGAGACTGCATCAACCTTGGCAGCCTTTGCAAGCCGTTTCACTGACGAGAAGTTTCATGCAGCGAAGTACAACGAAATTCCAAGAACAGGAACGAAAAGGTTTCCAGCTGAAAACCTGCCCTGTCTGGGAGGAGAGACTAGAAGCAATGTGCCCAAATGTAAATCAGGTGCATCGTCTAGGGAAGATGCTTCAGCCAGGTTTTGATCTGCTTCCTTTTCCAGTGCACTCTCAAATAATGCGTGTTTTTTGTCAATTACTAGGAAACTAACATGTCAAGGTACATCTGTTTTAAACTTCAAATGTTTCAGGTAGTGGTTTTGCTTGTGTGGTGAAATGTTCCACTTTACAGAACTAAAATGTGGATTTATGATATTGCCAGGTCCTGTCTCCCAGAAACTAGCATGACAGAGTATTGGAGCAGCTGGATCCAATTGTTTGAAGATTCTGGACCTCTGAATCCTAAAGGAACGGTTTCATCAACTGCCAGTTTACCTCGGGAATACTTCCTTGAAGAGTATGATCGATTTCGTCTCAAATGTGCTGCAAATCAATTAAGATGTAACACAGCCGACAAGCTCGAGGGACAAGTGTTTGGCCCATACGACGGTGTGAAGGCTGATGTTGGAATCCAGTCTTCATGGGATTCACCTCATCAGAATTTCCCCCCGCAGTTAGCCAGTGATGTGACATATTTGGGACAGGGCAAAGGTTATATCCTTTCAAAGCAAATACTTCCCAGCAAAAGACACTGTGCCCCTACCAATAAAAACAATAATGAAGGTATGAAATCCTTGATGAGGTTGTGGAACGATAGCTCTTAAACTTCCAAGGTTATAGTCACTGCTGTGTCGAAACTATTCGAGATGCTTTCCTAGGGTAGTAGAGTGTGCCACTGACATGATTGTTTTCTGGAGAGGAAAGCTGTTGAATGTACCTTCAGTTCGTCCCATGTCTCTGAATTAGTCTTGCCTTATCATAGTCCTTCCCCTTGGTCTCATGTCTGTTTTATTGTGCTTGTCTTTGTCTCTCCTGTGCGAATTGAGGTTGGTTGTGCTGACCTTAGGTTAGATTCCCTTGTCCATGTTTTGCATAGTGCTGATAAGATTTTATTGCCGATGACAGGAAGAGTGTCTGAGCGAGCTGACATTAAACCTGTGGTAAGAATCTTGTACTACAGTGGATTCAAGTGAATGCCATGAATGCCTGGTATACATTGGCTGATCTATTACTTCTGCTATTTACAACTTGACCTCTATTTTTTATTCAAAATGCCCACGATGCAATTGCCGTAGCAGAATAAATAAGCACTGACGACAAAAGTAATCTGCCGTCCTCCTTGAGATTTGCCCTTCCTGTCCTTTTGGAGAGGGAATTGACCTTTCCACCTGGCAGGACGGGGCAGAGGCATCTTTGACGATGTAAAGGCATGTATTGGAATGACTCACAACAGGAAGCATCACCACCTCAAGAGTCAGATGGTCAGTTATACATCCTTGTCGTGAGGCATTGGAATCTCAATCAGGTTATAGAGGTGTTGTGACTGTCATGAGATTGAAACTGCACTATGTGTCTTCAGAGGATGAGTTTGGGCATGTAAGGATGGAGACCTCTGTATGAATGGATGCTCAACTATGTGTGTGTGTGTGTGTGGATATGTATGTGTGAGTGTATCTTTACACTATGGTCTACACCCACCGATGGGCGTTGATGATGTTGGTGGGGATGTCATAGTAGCCAGTCCCTCCTATGCGTTGATGGAGTTTATGGTTTCAACCTTGTGAGTGACTGCCATCAGATTGAAAATGCACTATGTTTTGTGTTTGCAGAGAGTTTGGGCATGTTCCTGGCTTTATCTAGATATATGTTCCCACTGTTTAGCAGACACATATATTTCACTTTGTGAAGTTTTTGTCCATATTGCAGCTTGCTGATAGTGTATTAAATTCATTCCATCTCAAGCGGAGTGTTGCCTTATCAGCTCTATTGTCTAAGCATTTTAAAAGTGCTTGTTTGGGAGAGACTATAATGAAATTGTATAGTCTTCACAAGCGATGAAGCAATCTTTCAGGATGCCCATGCTTGAGCAGGCATCCCTCTTACCAATTTGTCCATGTTTGTGCACATGCCAGCAAACTAGATGGCTTGGACCAAAGCCAAGAGGAAAGAGATCCTCTGGCAATAGCATGATGCTACAAAGCATGAAGCTTATGCTGTAGTGTAAGGGACATGTAAGCTAAGTCTTCTCTCACATGGAGAATCAATTCTTTAAAGTGCATGTAGTGGGGGCCAGCTGATAAATAGGATGAGGGGTGGAAGGCCCTTAATAGGCTGCCCTTCTCTTGTGGAAGGAACCGAATGCGAGGAAGGCAGCCAAATGGTCTTGTTAGTTTTCCCTTCCTGGAGCCGTCGGGGATCTGTATCCAGATCTGGCTGACCAAATTTGTAGATGGTTGACTACTGCTGTAGGTGGCTGACCTGCGCTGCCTATAAATAGGCCCTGCTGCTGTTGCTGCATTAGATCTGCCACCTGTTGCTCTTTGGTGGCCCTCATGGCTCCCCTTGATTGGCTTAGGTAGATGCTCACTGCTGTAGATACCTTGATATCCCCTTTTGCTGAAAGTTTAACAACCTTTTGCTGAAGTTTTAACAACTGGGGAAGGCTCGAAGGCCTTTTTATTATATGTTGTGGGTAGTCTATGAAAATAATCTTACATCCACCCATGGTGTCTTATGTGAGCCCTGATGCTTGGACTCTGCAATGTACAATTGCTGGAAGTTGGTGGTACCTTTCCTGACCCTGTGTAACAATATCTGCTACACTCCAACTTTATCAACAATCTTCGGCTGCTCCACATGTGGTATGGCTGCCAAAGCTGGTTTCACATATGGCTTGATTCAAGAACATGGCGTACATGCATTGCCCGATTAGTCGACAATGTTGATGAATTGAATGATTGGAAAGGGACCAAAGCGCTGTTGCAATATTTTTGGGCACTTCTTCCCCTATGCGCTTGAGTCAGTTCTTCATAATCCTCAGATAAACCCTTTGGCATTCCATTACCGAACATCCTTTTAGTTCACTGGGTTTGTGAAGCCTCCATTTTATTTTTGACCATCTGGACAGCTTCACAAACTTATTCCGAAGTTGTGGTGAGAAGAGATATGAACAGCTGTTCTGGCTCGTATGGGTCTTGTCAATGTTGGATTAATACATGTCATCTAGAACTCCTTGCACCAATGGAAGGTAGTGCTTCACTGGATCTGTATCTCACTGGCAGTACATTAAATAGGATCTCTGTTGACCATTGTTTTTCTGACAGAAGCTCTTTGAAAAACTCAACTGTGGATTAAAGCTGTTGAAAAGAGCTCTCCTGAACATGTTGGTGATCTTGGAGACTATATCCAACACGATGACTCTGGAAGGGCCACACCATGTTTAGAAGAAGCAAGATATTTCCTGATTTGATTGTGGCTTTGCTCGGAATCAACATGATGAACTCGTTGAATCTTGTCCACTTTGGTCAAACAGATGGTATACCTTGTACCTGTGGTTGGCGCCAAATCAGTGACCAAATCTATACCGATCTGGGGCTAGAGCAAACACGGCTGCTTCCCATGAGTGTTTTTCTTTTTTTGGGATGAACCCTGAAGCTATTGGCAACAAAACTTACTTTCAAACTTCTCCATATTGCTGTGAATACCTCAACCCTCACCAATTGTAGAGTCATGGACTGCATGTAACAATGGTGACCAGAACTAAGAAATACACAAAGTCTACCTTCGTAGAACAACCACCCATTGTGAATGGCGTAATCACCGGGCTGGTCATCCAACACTACTGTGCGAATGCTGTTGGATCTAGGTATTGATACTTCATGTCAAGAGTCTGGTCTTCTAAACTTTAGATACCATGCCCTTCTTGCTGAGAGCATCGGTTACCATGTTCTTTTCTCCTGAGGGATACTCAATAATCCCCCACAACTGCTGTAGTGTCTGATTACATCGGATATGGTTGTCCGACCACTGGGCAGCTGGCAATGTGTATAGCCACTGCAAGGCCCATCAGCTAATTCTTTCTATCTTAAATGGTGCGTTGCCCTATCAGGTAGATTTAGATGCTCGTTTGGGAGAGACTAAAATGAAATTGTTTAGACTTCACAAGCAGTTGTAGCTTGAATGAAGAGATTTTGGACTAATTTTTGATTAGCCTTCTCCTTCAGTGCTAGCCTTCATCATGGCTGAGTTTGCCCTTCACCTCCGGGCCCCGGGGTGCCGACAGAAACTTAGTACGAAGACTTTGTATAAATGGTGCGTTGCCCTATCAGTTTGATTTAGATGCTCGTTTGGGAGAGACTAAAATGAAATCTTTTAGACTTCACAAGCAGTTGTAGCTTGAATGAAGAGATTTTGGACTAATTTTTGATTAGCCTTCTCCTTCAGTGCTAGCCTTCATCATGGCTGAGTGTGCCCTTCACCTCCGGGCCCCGGGGTGCCGACAAAAACTCAGTACGAAGACTTTGTATATACTATAAATGGTGCGTTGCCCTATTAGGTAGATTTAGATGCTCGTTTGGGAGAGACTAAAATGAAATCGTTTAGACTTCACAAGCAGTTGTAGCTTGAATGAAGAGATTTTGGACTAGTTTTTGATTAGCCTTCTCCTTCAGTCCTAGCCTTCATCATGGCTGAGTTTGCCCTTCACCAATGGGCCCCGGGGTGCCGACAGAAACTCAGTACGAAGACTTTGTATAAATAGATGCTCAAGTAGTGTGGATTTGTATGTGAGAGCATAGTTTTATACTATGGTCTACACCCACTGTTGGGCGCTGATGACGTCAGTGGGATGTCATAGTAGCTAGTCCCTGCTATGCGTGATGGAGTTTATGGTTTTCAACCTTATGAGTGACGATCACGAGATTGAAATTGTACTATGTTGTGTTTTTAGAGGATGAATGTTCCTGGATTCATCTAGGTATATAACTGCAAGGCCTGTTGATTGGTTGTGGCTGTGAACTCTTGACCAAACAAGAAATGCTTTCATCCTTGAGGACATGAGCTTGAGGACATCAAGACTGCAATGAGCTCTTTGTCATGAACTGTATACCTGGTTTTTACTGTCCTTGAAAGCTCCGTGATGACCATGCTGCTCTAGTATTGCTCCTATGGCATAATCACTGACGTCAGTTTTCAATTTAAGGGCATGATTAGGCTAGATCTAAGCATATGCTATTGTGATCGCTTGTTTTAGTTTCAAAGCCTTTGAGTGCTTCAGAAATAAAGTTGATTGACTGCTTCTTGGACTTCACTCCTTGCAATAGGTTTGTGATGGTACCGATTTAACCTTTGTGGGGCTCAATCTGACACCAAAGGGGCTGATAATGTATTTGAGGTAAGGACCCTTCTATGCGTGGGATAAGATTTCACCAAGAAAGATGAAGACACTTTTCAAAGAGGTTTGTGAAGACCCGCAATAGCATCCTATTGAATGTGGTTGTGTTCTTGTGAATCCATAAGGCATCACGGCAAACTCATATTAAGCTTTCTTTTAGCAAAAAGATGACTTATGGATGCTTGCTTTATGCATTGTGATATGATGATATCCACTCTTCAAGTCAGTTTTAAAAAACATATAAGTTCCTTTGTGTAAGTAATAGTTTTTTTTCTTTGGTTTTTGGTAATTAACCTAATGTAATTCTCTCTCTCTCTCTCTCTCTCCCCCCTTTCTTTTTCTTATTTTCTGCTTTGTGATATTCCTTTTTTTGGGTTGGGATTTTAAAGCTTAGTGAGCAATAGGGTTTACTCATCAGATTTTTCAAAAACCAGATGGGAGCATTCGATTTTCGAAACCCAGATGGCAGCTTATGTTTGGGTATTGATGAGAACATAAGCGTAGCTTTGCTAACTAAGTTTTTGTAATTTATTTTTTCTCATTTACTCTTAATTTGATTTTACGTCGCTTGCACAAAACTCCTTTCTTCTCTTATCTCCTTTTGCCTCTCCTTTCTTCTTTGTTTGTTTTGTAAAAAAATAATTTGCGAGATTGGATATATGCTAGTCTTATAAAGGTATACATATTCCTTTGAGCCATCCCAAGATCTGCTTGATCTGTGGCATAGGGCACTAACTCTTGATTTTAGTTAGTTGAGTACATGGCAGCCTAGATCCTTGAGGAAAAGAGGGTCATGTGTATGAAGAATTGCTTGGTCTTATGAAACTAGGCTTTGAGCATCTCTTGAAAATGTCAATCTAGCTCCTTCTCCATGGCTTTGTTGAACTGATACGCACAGTTGTTGGGCAACAACGATCTGCAAGGTTGGAGCTTGATAGAAATGATGCCATCATCGTGCACTGAAGATAATCAAGCAATAGGTTTATCGATCAGATTTTTCAAAAACCAGATGGGAGCATTATATTTTTCGAAACCCAAATGGCAGCTTATGTTTGGGTATTGATGAGAACATAAGTGTAGCTTTGCTAAACAAGTTTTTGTAATTTAAATTTTCTCATTTACTCTTAATTTAATTTTATGTCACTTACAAAAAACTCCTTTCTTCCCCTGTCTCTTCTTGCCTCTCCTTTGTACTTTTGCTTGTTTTGTAAAAAATAAATTTGTTAGATTGGATATATTCTAATTATGTAAATGTATATATATTCCTTTGAGCCATCCTAAGATCTAGTCGATCCGTGGCATAGGACACTAACACTTGATTTTAGTTCGTTGAGTACATGGCAGCCTAGATCCTTGAGGAAAAGAGGGTCATGTGTACGAAGAATTCCTTGGTCTTATGAAAATGGGCTTTGAGCATCTTTTGAAAATGTCAATCTAGCTCCTGGTCCATGGCTTTGTTGAGCTGATATGCATAGTTGTTGGGCAACAATGATCTACAAGCTTGGAGCTTGGTAGTCAGCTCAAGCTTGAAGTGATGCCATCACGGTGCACTGAAGATAATCTAGCAAATGTCAATCGAGCTCCTTCTCCATGGCTTTGTTTGAGATGATACACACAGTTGTTGGGCGGCAATGATCTACAAGCTTGGAGCTTGAATAGTCAGCTCAATCTTGAAGTGATGCCATCACTGTGCACCATCGATAATGTCGTGCTTAAGCATCTCTTGAAACTGTCAATCTAGCTCCTACTCCATGGCTTTGTTGAGCTGATATGCATAGTTGTTGGGCAACAATGATCTACAAGCTTGGAGCTTGATAGTTAGCTCAAGCTTGAAGTGATGCACTGAAGATAATCTAGCAAATGTCAATCGAGCTCTTCTCCATGGCTTTGTTTGAGAGGATATGCACAGTTTTTGGGCGGCAATGATCTACAAGCTTGGAGCTTGAATAGTAGCGCAATCTTGAAGTGATGCCATCACTGTGCACCATCGATAATGTCGTGCTTGTGCAATTGTGACCCGAAGAGTCTAACTACTTAAGAAGTTCAGATGGTTTTCGCAGCCCATGAAGGCAAAGTTTGTTGGAGGACAGAGGCAAGCATCGACCCACATGTCTGATGAGGAAAAGCAAATTCTTTATGATGCCAACAAGTGTTATATTTGCAAGGAGGAAGGCCACAGGGCTTTTAAATGCCCACATAAGAAGCGGAAGTTCCCTCCTACTAAGTAGGATGAGCACAAGGAGGAAAAGAGGACAGATCAGAAGAATAAAAAGCCCAAGCCCATTGCTGGTCTTTTGCTAGACTTGATTGGGGCTGTTCAGAATACAGATGCTACAGGGTTATGCCGGGGATGGGTCAAGATAAGAGACCAGACAGCTTTGATGTTTATCGATTTGGGAGCCAAGGCCAATTTCATCTCTCCAGAGTGGGCTGGAAAGTTAGGAATACGGGCATAAGAGATGGGTCCTTTTGTGTGATGCAGATATGGCTTGTCCGGGACTCAGCCAGTTAGTTACTCCGGTTGCCACAAATTCTTGGCAACCAATACATGCCCCATCATGTATGACCACATGGTGTAATTAGTGCCATCAAGCTTGTCATCAGCCCCGGCCCCCAAGCATCCCAAAAAGGTCATCTTTGCTGCCAGCTATTGATGCAAATAGAAAACAAGTACCACAACGACCTAAGTACTAGTGACTGCACAAGCCTCAAGGCTTTCAACTGCACAAATATCTTGCTGTCCCAAATAAGATGCTGAGTGGACAGCAAGTATGCAGCTGAAAGGAAGGTGAAAACCTTCCTTTCAGCTGAAAGGAAGGTGAGAGGTACAACAGATGTACAGCAGCCCAGAGGTAGAAAACTCTTAGCTCGAGGTTAAAAAAAAAACAGAAAATGAGAGCAAGAAAGATCACTGGATTGGCAGCAGCACACTCCAAGGCTTCAAGAGTGCAAGAACCAGTTCCAAAAATTGGTGACCTTCAATGCTCCAAACTGAAGCAGCAAGGCCCAAACTCCAAGGTTGGTGGAGATAGTCACCTCAAAATGCTGTAGCAGGCTCCAAATGCCAAAGTCGGCTGATGTATGTGCTCCAAAGGCTGGCACGCTTCATGAGGCAGCACCAGACTGCTCCGAATTGTTGAATACACTCCGAACAGGCTGCAAAGGCCCCCGTACGGATTCGTAGAGACAATAAATACACCGTACAGCTGTCCGTACTGCTGTATGGACCACATGTGCAAAATTTCCTGCAATAAATGATCCGTACTGTGCCGTACAAGCAATTAATGCTGCTGCCTGCAGTCCGTGCAGAATGTATGGATTTCCGTACAGTCACACGTGTGAGGTGGCTGCTGGAAAACGGGTCGGAAATGGCTGTAGGAGGAAAGTGCAGCAAAAATTGCAGCAGATGCTCCAAAACACTATCTTCCTGTGAGGAAACTGTCCTAATTGTCCCATGTGGTACGTGTACTAACTGTACCAACTGACCTAACTGACTGTAACCAGGCCTACAAGGCACATATGAAGCAATGAGTGGTACCTATGGATAGCCCATAGAATGGCCTACAAAATCTCTATCCATTCCTCCCCATCTCTGTACTAGCCCATGGTCCTTCTAGCCTCCATGGCTTTGTGTGGTAGCCGACTTCTATCCAATTTCTAATTTTGTTGAGGTATAATTGACATAGTCCTTCCCCATCTAGTGGTAGCATACTGGTCTCAGTTAGTAATATGGGATAGGGTGTTTGTACCTTGACCTGTAGCTCCCCTATGAGAAATCTGTTATGCACTATCTCTATTCTTTCCCATTATGTTTTGGAAAGCTTGGGAGCCTAGGCTGTACGTTTGTATGTATCACTGTTTGCACAAGCATAGCGCATAGAACTTTTCTCATCTCCCAATTCCATAGATGTGCCTTCCTGCACTTATTATGGAAGCTGTCTAGAGCTTTTAAGACCCCCAGGATTCTTCTTTCCACATTTTTTACAAACTTTTCTCATCTCCCCATTCCATAGGTGTGCCTTCCTGCACTTATTATGGAAGCTGTCTAGAGCTTTTAAGACCCCCAGGATTCTTCTTTCCACATAAGCATTCCACTTGTAGTTATCTGTAAAATATATTTGTTTGTTTCGGGTCTCAATAACCATCACCTTTGTCTTCGCAATGTTTATGTGCATACGTGAATATTTGCGGAAATTTCTCAATGCTTCAAAGTGTGCTTGCATGTCCCTTTTATGCTTTACAAAGAAAACCAATAATAAGGCATAGCTGGAAACTTGGGTTCCTTCTCTGCTGTTTTTTTTCATTCAATTCTCTAGCTTATCTATGAAGAGGCGGAAAAGAGTTGTTGAGAGGGGGCAGCCTTACTTGACCCCTATGTCTCTATTTATGATAATCTTCCCCTACAAAAAGATCCGTCTACCAGTGGTTGTGGTAGTTTGGCTGATGCTTTCTCGTAAAGGTTGTACGTAGCTCTCTGAGTTCCAAAGGAACTTGGAGCTTTTCTAGTCTCTCCCATAATTTTTTACATGGTACCATGTCAAATGCCTTCTTGAAATCTACAAAACAACAATAGACAGACATCTTCTTATTCTCTGCTCCCTCTGTTGCTGCTCTTATGGCAACCAAGTAGTCCACTGTAGTGCTTTATCCCTTCGTGTCTTTGATGTACCATTGCATATTTGCAACTCATGAAGCTGGAACTGAAACCTGTAGCCAATTTTCAGGAAGCTGTGGATCTGGCAAAGGCAAAAGAGTGGAAGATGATCTTGATATCCTTTTCCATTCCCTCCTTTCCTCATTATGTTATTCAATCACTTCCATCCATATAGGGTATTTCCCTAATGCCTTGCATTGAGCCCATTCTTGCATTAAAATCCCTTACCAAAATAATGATGTAGTCCTTGGAAAACGTTGCTATATCTCCTAGTTGTATGAGATGGTTCCTCATATGATATGTGGCAGTTATGCTTGTATATGGGTGGTTGCGATGATGCAAGATAACTCACTGCCAATCAACTATTTCCTTCCTTTTGTCATTATCTCTACTTACATGTATTACTTGTGCGGGTCTTTCTTTATGACCTTGGTTGATCCCTCCCATGTCTTGCTGATGTAGCATGCAATCCCCCCATATCCTCTTCCTCGTGTGTAACTTCTAGTGTTCCGTATTGATGTCTTTTTAAATTCCTGCATTTCTGGAGCTGTGTTCCCTTCATGTTCCCAAGTCAATTATGAGTGCAGTGACCTTATCCAAAGTCCATCCTCCCATGTTCCAAGTTCCATACTTTGATGGAGGTAAAGTGCTTGTAGTAGTAGATGCAGCTGCTCTAGAAGAAGCATTAGAACCATCACCTGAAGTAGTACCAGAGGCTGAAGATGAAGCACTAGCAGCCACATTACGTGTAGGTCTGGCCTCAGAACCTGAAACAATGTGCCATAGATTCTTGGCAACCAAAACATGCTCCATCATGGATGACCACATGGGGTAATTGTGACATCAAGCTTGTCATCAGCTCCAAGCATCCCAAAAAGATCATCTTTGCTGCCAGCCATTGATGCAAATAGAAAACAAGTACCACAACCAATAAAGGCAAAAGAGGAGAGGTACCACTCTCAACTGCAAGTACTAGTGACTTCTCAAGCCTCAAGGCTTTCAACTGCACAAATATCTTGCTGTCCGAAAAGATGTTGAGTGTACAGCAATTTTCCAGCTCAAGGAAGGGTAAAGACTTCGATGAAAAAGGTATGGCAAATGTACAGCAGACTTTTATCAGTTGTAGATGGCTGTAAAATGGCTGTAATAGCTGGAACCACCTTAGAGGAGGGTGGATGAACAATTTCCCTTTCAATATGAAGAGACAATGGCACAAGAAAAGAGGACCAATTCCAAGAGCCTAATTGGAGTCTTCCACGAGATAGGAGCAATCGAGACAGATCCGTACAGCACCGTACAACTGTAACAAGGGTGCATGTATGCACGAACGCACTTGGCTCCAACTTGTGGGTTTTACGGATCTTTAGACAATGTCGATTGTTTAGTAATAAATAATAAAAAAGAAACGCTTTGAGGACTCGCAAGATGGAAACGCTTTGAGGACTTGCAAGATGCATTAGGCTTTGCCAAGGTTCTATAGGTATTTGCATGCTCTCACACTGACTGCAAAGCCACTGCCTTAAAAAAGAAAAAACTATAATGCAAAAGAACCTGGCAATAGGTCTTCATTCCTAGTCTAGGAAGCTTGCACACAGGCCGGAACTGTCACTAGTGCCCAACTAGTCATCCATTTGCTCAAAGTAGAGAAAGAAAGAATACCAAAGCTTTCTCCAATGTCCAAGACTGCCATGACCAATAGTCTCCCACCCTATGGGTCGCACATATCCTAATACAATAACTTGTTTCCCAAAAGAGATCTAGCATCACAATACAACAAACACTATGGGAGTCACACTTGTACCATCCCTCTCGGGGTTCCAGGGATACTTCTCATTCCAAGCATGGATTCCCGACCCCAGCCTACTCAGTGACAAGGCTGTTCTCAAGATGTGCCGTCTGCCTAGCAACCATTGCTTGCATGTGACCCATCTCCTGGAGAAACCAAAAACATATTCCCACACAGAACATGTTACCAGCCAAAGTCAGTAAATAAGATACACAGTGAATTCAATCCCACTTGCATTCAATGCATCTTCCACTCTCGGTAGGCATTAGAATTCCAAACATTAGCCCTGCTAGGCCCTGTTCTCACACCCAATGACAACAGGCATCCACATCAATGCTAACACCTGCATAAGAACCAAAGAGTGTTTACTAGTAGCCCAAACAAGGCCACACGCTCCCCAGACAATCACAAGTGTCCACTGACTCACTAGAAAACCCAAACAATGGGTTGAAGCATCACTGAACTGCCCACGGTGATCAGAAGCATAAACAACCTCTGCAAGCATTCATTGTGAATCACCTTGCTAGCCGGGCCTCTCCAAACACAGCTCCAAGATGAGCATGTAGGCCATTCGATGGGCTATCCTTAGGTGCCACTTGTTCCTTGGTATGTTCCTTGTAGGACTAGTTATAGTCAATTAGGACTGTTGGCATAGTTAGTTCATGTACCACCTAGTTTAGTTAGGACACTCATAATGGCTCCCTCTTGAGCCTCCATTCATTGTAGCAGCATTTTCAATACAGCAGCTCGTTTTTGGCTTTCTCCCACTCATTCCTGAGCTTCCATTGCTTGCCATAGCCAACAGTGGTATCAGAGCATGTCCCCTTAGCCATTTCCAGCCACCTGGGGTCCTTGGGAGTAATTGGAAGCTGTTTGGCGGCTTCTCTGCTTGCTGTCCTGCACACATTTCTAAGTGCGACCACACGTGTGGGCATTAAATGCAATTTCGTAGGGAAAAGGTGTTTTTGGATCTGTGGCTGCATAGGCGCCTGCAAGACTGAGCATTTTCTGTGCATTTTTTGTCTCACCTGAGCTGTTTTTGGCCATACTTTCCACGTGTGGGCTGCTGATGTTGTATGGACAGTCGCCTTCAGCTATACTGAGCATTCAATACACCTGCCATTCACATGTGTGAGCAGAATGGATCTGATGTGCTGTATAGATAGTTTCGACGAATTTATTAGCACTGGCTCTCCTAGAGACAGTGCTTTAGGATTGAGTTGAGTGGGAGTTTTGTGATTATTCTTAGTTTTTAAGGACAGTGCTTTAGGATTGAGTTGAGTGGGAGTTTTGTGATTATTCTTAGTTTTTAAGGAATTTTTATTAGGAACTACTAAAATTCTTAACCTCTACTTTTAGATGGCTGTTGGCTTTTAGCTTTTAGCTCGTGTGTGGCTGTTGACTTTTCAGCTTTTAGATTGTGTGTGCTTTTTACCCCCCTCCAACATGTCCATAAATCAATTAGGGGCTCCACTCTCCCTGCATGCTGAAGCTCTCCCTAGAACGATTAGCTTGGCTTCCTCCAGCTACAAGTCTTCAAGTCACTTCAAGCTTTCTGGTTGCTCATCTCGGTCTCGCGTGCTCGTTTGTGAGCAAGGTGCTAAAGCCGATTCACATGTTAACTGCTGAAGCCGTTGCGTGAAAAATATCCAGAAAGCCGTTTGCCAGAAAAGCAAGTTCGCTTGTTAAAAAAATCCATTTTCTTGTTGAAAGGGCTTTATGCCAGCCAAACGGGCTTTATTCTTGCCTAATAGGCTTTATACCTGCCGATGAAGAGATTGCCGTCTACTGGATCTGTTTATAAAAATAAAGCCAAAAAAAACCCTAGAAAGTTGACATCAAAACTTTTGCAAGTATCGTTCATAAAACCTTAAAGGAAAAAGAACCTCGATTTACCTTTTTACTGTCCGATAAAAATGAGGTGGCTAGAATTAACCAAGATAATTTTCTAAATTGATGGGTGTGAAGCTTAATTCAAGGGGGAGTGTTGTTAAAAGCAATGAACTATGAATTTTGCTCACTAAATTACCCTTGGGGCATTTTTGGGTTAGGATTAATTAAATGTGAAAAAAAAGTGGTAGACCTTAGGTCCTAGGTTAGGACATCGATGACGTTATGTCATGGATAGGGGTTTGAAATTTCTAAGGGGCCACATGATGTGGCAAGCTCATGCATACATCCATCATGGGCAAGCTCACGCATACATCCATCATGGATGAAATGGGATGGTTACCCCATCGCACCATTCCATTGGTGTATCTCTATTGGCCTTGCCGCATGTCACACATTCATTCACTCATCATCACTCACTCACTCTAAGGCAGCCAATCAAATGCAAGTATTGCATCGAGTGCATGTATTTGATGCATTTTGATTGGGCACATTGTGTCGACAGGCTGGTTTCTATGAGAAGCCGTCGAGAAGCTTCTCATGAAGCTTTTCCCTCAGATCTCCTTAGTTAGAGTTTACTATATTTGGGGTTCATTGTGTTTTTGAAATTCAGTTGCTGCATTTCTAGGTCGTATGCTTTCATTTTAGCTAGGATTGGCACTTTTCTTTTGGTATACATCCTATGGGCTGATTTTTCCATGGGTTAGCACAAATTTGGCTAGTGAACTGATGAAGTTATTCGAAGATTGAGTTTTATAAGACTTGTAGATACCTGCTTGAATATCAATATACTTATTCAAATGAAAAGATAGTGGAATCGAAATTGACTTGCTGAAATTTGAGAAGTATTTTATTTTAAGGATGATAATTCTTCTTGACTAATAAATTTTTTAATGGAATGGATACATGATTACTTTGTGGATGCGTGGTGACTATAGCCTTGTTTATGGAGGCTATACATGACTTTTGTAAATTTTATTGTCATTGTTTGGATTTGGTATTGGTGCGTGGAGTCGCACCCTTTAAGAAAGTTCAAAATCAAGAAGAGCAAAAAGGTCATAAGACCAACAAAACGCCAAGTGGGCTGAATTAGAATATTGGTTCGACTTTGAAATGTTTTGAGAAAACAAATTTAAATTAGAATGGCTATTGCACAAAGACTGATTGCTAGTAAGATGAAATAGTAAACTCTATTGAAAGTTGATTTGTTACCATTCTAAGATTGGGCCATGCCAGACCAAAAGATAATCGGGTCATATTTGTTCCCAAGGTTGTGTAGGAATAGGCAAAGGCATAAGCAATCCTAGGGTCTTGCCTTTGTAACTCTTGATCTTCTGACAAGTGATGCATTCGGCTACAAACTTAGCCACATCTTTTCTTATAGTAGGCCAATGGAATTCTCTTACTATCACTTGTAAAGTGGCAGTCACTCCCCTATGTCCCATATATGGTGGTTGGTGCATTTCCTCCATTACTCTCCAAAGTCCTACACCTTGCACAAACAATATCCAACACTTAACCCATTAGAGGTTAGCCAAATGCATGCATTTTAATTCTTGGACTATTCCTAGTCCCTTGGGGGTGTCCCCACAGTGCTCACTAACCAATGCAACGCAAAGGAAAATGAAACTAAGTCTAGTTAACTGAAGTCAACTTTCTTTGACCAAGGTCAATATAAAAGATTTCTCTTTATTTCTTGGAAGAAATACAAATGCATGACACAACCAGCCAAACATATTGGCCTTGGTGGCCTACATGGCTGCCCTAAATCTAATCCAAGAAGGACATTGGCATGCTGTGCATGTGGCAACCAAATTATTGCCTACATAGTAGCTTCACAAAAACCGATCTACATAGTAGCTTCACAAAAACCGATCGTGATAAAATCGGACATGATACTCTCCTAAAATGTGTGTCTTGGAATAGATCCATCTGTATGCTACGATTGATCTTATCCTGTAGTTCCAAGGCGGGGGAGGCTCTAGACTGTATTGAAAAGGAGAGAGTGAGTCTATCTTGAGGCCTTGGCTAGAGGACCATTGCGATACACATGCATACCAAGCTGTTCTGACTCCTCTGTTAGCTAGTCTCATAGATGGCTCCAAAGCCAATCTCATTAGTCTAGCTAGGCATAGCCCATATTTGGTGCAAATATGTCATTGCTTGGAAGATGGTCTGTGTCTACAGTGGCATCATAGCAAACTCCTCTTGTACTATTTGACGAGGACTGAGGACATAGCTTACTCCGAATCATCGTGGATCCCATAATCACATGTAGCCTCTCAAATCTCCTTCACTCAATTGCGGTGATTGCTCCTTGAGAGAGGTGTTGCATACATGTCCAGTCACCAAGGTGTCAAGCAACTGCCTCTTCGTCCAGGGACCCGGAAAATGTGCTTGAAAGCATTGTCTCTCCTGCCGTGCCAGAACTTCCTGACCTTATGTGAATTGTGCCCTAGTTGCATGAAAGATTATGAACACTAACATGGTAAAGACATCCTCTACATAAGTGTATGCCAATACATATGAGAAAATATGTATGTGTAGGGGCTGGCTGTGAGGTATTAAAAATCATGGCCTTGGTCTTCCCAAGGTCAATAGTTCAGTCCCTCTCTGAGCAAAACACTTCCATGGCCTTCAAGTGTCTCTATAAACGTGCTTTTGTGGGATAAGAGGACAATATCATCTGCGTATAAGAGTATATGGTATCATCATGTCTTCCAACGTGACCCCTTGCCTCCAAGCCGATCAATAAAAGTAGTGATCTTGCAGTCATAAAGCCCAAAAAGTGCTGATGATATAGGGCATCCTTGCTTCACACCGATTGTGCTCTCAATCCAGCGTGACACACAGCCTAGGACTCGTATCATTTCTTTGATTGACTCATATAGTCTCACTATCCCGAGAGATCATGATTCTTGGGAACCTCAACTCCTAGAGCCTCCTAATCATGCGTGCTTGTGGGGCTTTGTCAAAGGTATTTCAAAAGTCTACAAAGAGACCTCGATCTGCACCTCCTTGATGATAGACCCTAGAGTGAAAATGTGGTCTAGAGTGAATGTTGGCTCTGAAACTGTCATCCTGCTTCAACATGTATCCACTTGCTTGGTAACTATTTCTTTTTGTTTTTCAATAGTATGCTTATTAAGAAATGAAATGTTTTCCTACTGTTCAGTTACGGACAATGGGGACTAGGTCTAGCATTTGAGGATGGACCCCCTTGCTTGGGGTTATGGGCATTAGTGACCCATAAGAATGGCCTCTCTTTGAGAGGGACATCTGGAAACCACACCCCACCTGAGTACCCAAACATGGGACCAATCAAATGCACAGATTGCATACCGACCTAGGAACCATTCAAGAGAATGTTCCCTGAGCTTTGGGTGTGGGCCTGGCAGCATGCCAAGAGTAATGGAGATACAAGATAAGACGACAAACAAATGAGCTCAGTATGGCTCAATTATGACCTTAGAGTACGTCAATAGATAGTCTAAGCTGTTAGGAACCCGTGGGTGCGATCAGAGTTTCGTGGCAGACTGCCACATGGAATCTGAGCTGGCAGGTCAGTCCACCTGTCCCACACATGTAGCAGCATGCATGGCAAGTGGCAGGGCATGGAGGCTAAGTGTTTGGCCCCAAATCTGGTAGATTTGGTGCAGGTTGTGGGCTGTCCTCTTTGGGACTGCAGCCCACCAAAAATCTGGGACAAGTGTCCACCTTCCACTCTAGGCTTGGGGGGGGGGCTGAGCCTATAAAAGAAGGCCTCTCCCCTTCATTCCTCACATGAAAAATTCGTCACTTTTCTTCTCCCTCCTTTTGGATGATGCAGCAGAACCTCTCCAGCTCCTTGGGTGCAGCCAGCTTCTCCCCAGGCCATTCTCTCACCTCAGCAGCACTTTCTCTCTCTACAACAGCACATTCTCTCTCTACAGTTCCAGCCCCTCCTCTCCAGAAATCTGCCCCCTCTCAGCTCTTCTGGAACGGCAGCAGCATCCTCTCTCCTTCTTCTAGCCGTGAGCAGCCACAGCCCCTTTCTCTCTCCTGCTGCAGTCTTTCTCTCTCTACTGCAAAATTTCTCTCTCTACTGTTCCAGCCCATTTCCCTTGCGGAAATCTGCCTTTCTGTGCACCTCTGGAACAGAAGCAGCTCCTCTCTTACATCCCCTCCCTTGGGATCAGCATTGGCACTCTCTCTCTACAGCTATCACTCCATAAAAGCTTTCTCTCTCTAGCCTACAGGCTGTTTTTCTAAGCTGTTCTCATTCCAGCCCCATTTCCACACTCTCCTCACCCAAGGTAGCTTCAGAGACATCAAGGATTTCATCTACAAAAGGGTCAAGTCACGAAGGGAGCGTGTATTGTCAAGTTTATCTCATTTACAGCACTATTTCATGTTGTTTCTACTATCTTTCTAGAAACTAGTGCTTGTCTCTAATGTTGGATGTAAGTGGTGATTATTGCAGGCTTCTTCCTTGTGGATTGGGCAAGCCAAGAGTTGAAACCTGAGCTTGAAGTCCTCCCTTTGTTGTCTACCTTGCACATATGCTCTTGAGTCTTGTATCTAGGTCCTAGGTTTTCACTGAGTTCATCAGTTTGGAAGGTGCATTGCACCTTGGTCTTGTATCTCCATTTTCAAGAATAAAGTGAGCCTGGATAAAGGGGGGGCAACGTCTTGGCCCCTCAATCATATTGCATTTTCCAATGATGTCACTTTGTGTTTAAGCTATATAAGTCTTAATTCCAGCTTAATTGCAAACTCTTAAGTTCAAGTATATGTGTTTGGCAACTCGCAATCATCTCATTCAAACGCCTCTGCAAAATCTGTTGTCTGAATTGATAGAAAGCACCGAGTAGTTTACAGAAACCTTGCCTGCCCCAATGCCCTCTGCCATTTAATCTTCATTCTCTACAAATGTCCTAATCCCCCTCTCTAATACGGACCCTTAGATGTTGGCCAATGTGTGGCCAATCATATTTTGATGGAGGGAATTTTGATGTGGACCATGCTTGACTTTCCAAGATATAGGAAGTGCTCAAGTATGTGCTGGTAGATCTATGCATGCCTAATGAGCTTTAAAGCTTTGTGGTGTGATCTATGCATGCATAATGAACGTTTTATGGATGTAGGGCTTCAAAGAAGTGGGTATCATGCTTGCCCTATTTGAGGAAGACTACCAGCCCAAGCAAAACTGCAATAGCTTTGATGGTTGTGAGAATTTCTGTTCTGGGTCTTATTTGGCCTCATTTGGGAAAATATATGATGCAGGTTTGGTGCCGGGTGTGGATTTGATTTTAGTATTATGCAATCTCAGCGCATGCACATCATTTGGGCATCAGACTCCCTCTTTTGTGGTTGGGAGGAGCTTTTGTTCTGGGATGTTAAGTATTGGGGACTGTGGACCTGGTTTAGGCTTTAAGTGTATTTCTTTGTTTACAATGGATTAGAGAATCATACTCCATCTTTACCTGTAAATGTCTTTGTGAACATTTCTGACATCTCTCTCTCTCTCATGCATTTAATACTAATATTCAGAACTTTGTGTACTTTTTGTCATAAGAAAGTAGCATGAATGCTTTGTGCTCTATTTAACAGGGTTTGTTTCATTTTCAGGTTGGCTCTGCAGCTTTGGACCCTGGATGGCTACACCACAATGGTATCCTGAACACAGGGGTCCATTTCAAATCTCAGGTTCCAGAGTGGCCCACAGGTTATAAAACAGGTGAGGCCTTGAGCGGGCATCATGCATGGATTCAGCGCTGGCATTCCTCTTTGAAGGGTGGTGTTGGATCAAGCACGCCCTCAAAATGTTCTACTGGGACTACTGAAAAATTAAGCTTCCATTTTCCTATGAAATTAGTAGCAAGTACCAGCTCAAATGCCGTGTGCTGCACAGCACCTATTCAGAAAGGGAAATTCAATGTGGCATGTTCTGGCCATGGGTTTATAGAGAGTGTCAGAGACGACAGCAAAACTATAAAAGCTTCAGTAGCAACTGCCGTCCCTAGTTCAGCATCAATGCCTGGCAACTCTCTTCCTCGGAGTCTTCCAGCAAGCAGGAGCTTTATATCTGCATACGGCAACAATATGACACCAAGTGTTGAAGCTATGGCTATAGTTGGTACAACAGCTAGACAGATTCATACCTCCCAACTTCAGAACAGAAGCTCTTTCTCCCTTTGGCCAGCTATAAAAGCTGCTGCAGAGGGTTCTGAGTCTATAGGATTCCCTAGCTGTGATTCTCAAGGAAAAGTGCACTTTGTTGACATGGAGAATTTAGAGTTTTTCCATGAATAAAGTTAAAAACTAATGTGGCACAATTTGTGCCTACGGGAAATTTCTGTGAGCAGTGTGTCCAGAATTTGATGACAGTTTCTCAGGTATGTTCATGTCAGGTATGCCCATATCAGGATGTGAGCAGCGTGTCCAGCATTTGATGACAGTTTCTCAGGTATGCTCATATCATGACTTTCAGATCCTATTCTGCAGATGTGATTCAAGCAAAACAAACTTCAATTATTTGGCACAGCTGAGGAAGGTTGAAAATATTATTGAAGAGAACTATTATAGTAGGAGTCAAGGTGGAACAACATGAGGGGTTGTGGGGGTGTACATGAGCAGGTTTTACACCATGATTGAATGATATGATATGATTGTATTAAAATCCTCTTGAGACCCTTGAGGATCTATGGGACTGCTGATCACTATCAACAAAGAGTGGTCTTTTACATCAAAGTGAAACAAAAATACTATGAGCTTCCTGGCATTGTAGCTAGCTGCTCTAATAGAATTTTCAGGCTGCCCCTGTTTTCATCATATCTTTCTCTGATGTGTGCGTAGGCCCGACATCTTAGGAGTATGTGCTGCTCATTTTCCACCTCCCTTGGGCAGCAGATTTTGTATACTCTTTCTTCTCTTGGTACCTTCCCTTCTCCACTTCTAGGTCATGTGAGCTTGTTCTCATTTTGCATATTAGATGCCTTTTAAACATTTTGCTATTAGATGCCTTTTAAAACGTTGATATGTCTTCCCTAAGGTATTTTGCATCTTGTCGCTGTCCATTGGATAAATTTCCAATGCTTGGTGAGGCATCCATTTGTTGAGGTAAGCCATGAATTGGCATAGTGCCTCTCCTGCGAGAGGTATCATACCTGCCTCAGCCAATAGGATGGGGTAGGGTGTTTGACCCTTAACCCCCATTCCCCTATGAGAAATCTCTTATGTGAAGTTTCTATTATTTTTCAGTAGGTCCGAGAGAGAGAGAGAGAGAGAGAGAGAGAGAGAGAGAGATGATATGATTGTATTAAAGTCCGTGCGAGACCCTGAGAGAGAGAGAGAGAGAGAGAGAGAGAGATGATATGATTGTATTAAAGTCCATGCGAGACCCTTCAAGATCTATGGGACTGGCGATCACTATTAACAAATAGTCATTGTTACGCCGAGTGAAATAAAATATTTCAAACTGGCTATGTAGTGAGTATTTGTAGGGTTAGCTTGTGTGCTAGTCCTAGTACCTTGTTGTGGTGCTCCAATACTTCTTTTAAGTAGCTTCCTAGCTTTATGGCTGGCTGCTCCAACAGACTTTTCAGATTGTCTCTGCTTTCCCCAAAACCTTCTCTGATGTGTGCATAGGCTCTACATCTTAGGAGTAACAAGCATGTCATCCACAAAAAGGACTAAAATCAGAAAATCTGTCCCATGCTTGCGGATGTAAAGGGTAGCCTTTGTAGGGCTCTAGTATGGGCGGGCAGGGGAGTATCCTAGGCATATCAAGCTGTAAATCATGCTGATTTTCAGATTGCACATGTGGCTGCAAACGAATAGAGGAAGGAGGAGTAACCTCAAATGTGACATCATCATGAGAATCAGACGGAAACAAAGGCAACAAGCTGTCAAAGAGATATGGGGCATCAACAACGGGCTGTTTTTGACAAGGCATAGTGGAGGATTCATCAAAGACAACATCCTTGATTCCCTTCTGACAAAACAGTTACCCGTGCGGGGCTGGTAAAGCTTATAGCCCTTGCTCTTTGAACTATACCCAATAAAAATGCACTTGACAGCCTTATTATTCAACTTGGTGCGTGTTTGAGAAGGCACTTGGGCATATGTCAAGCATCCAAAAATCCTCATGCGAGAAATCCGGGGCTTATGACCTGTCCAAACTCATAAGGTGTGATGGTTTGCAATGCCTTTGTGGGACATCTCTTCAAAATGTAATTGGCTCACATAACGGCATCCAACTACAACTTAAAAAAAAATAAAAGTTTTTTTACAGAGAAGCATCAAACTATAACTTGTTAGGCAAGTGCTTGCCTTTCAACATACACTTCGCCATTTCCATCACTGATCTATTCTTTCGCTCAGCCACGGGATTCTGTCGAGGAGTATAACGAACCGTGCATCGATGATGTATACCACATGAGGCAAAAAAAAAAGAGTGGCTGAGAATGAGAGTGGGCTGCACATTGCTCACCTTAATATAGACAGGGGGGGTGAATATATGTCAAAGGCCGGAAGCATGTAGAAACTTCAGATTTGGATTTCAAGGCGAAAATCCAAGTGTATCTGGTGAAGTCATCAATGAATGTAACAAAGTAATAGAATCCCCCAAGAGCTGCAACTTGCATGGGTCCACAAACATCACTATGAACCAAATAAAACTTGCGTGAGGCACCAACCCTCCCATCCTTGGGAAATATAGAACGGTGCATCTTATCAAGCAAGCAAGGTTCACAAACATGCTTTGAAGGCATATGCATGTGGGGAAGATCAACAACCATGAATAATTTCACCAAATGCATGTGCATTTGCAAGTGCAACATCATCCAAACATCTGTCATAAGAATCAAGTCTATATAGACCTGTAGTCAATGTGCGAGTCAAGACCATGGTAAAGGCATGCGTAGCATCATATACTGCACACTGAACACCATAAAAAAGAATGTGATAGCCACATGTAGCTATGGCTGAAATAGAAATGAGGTTCTTGCGAATGCGTGGGACATAAAGCACATTCTCTAGAGTGACAAGACCACCAGAAAGAGAAGTAAGAGTAGCTTGCTCAACAACTTTCACTGTGTATGATGCATTATGGGCACATATGACACTGCCTCCCTTAGATGTATGCTGAAGTGAGCTAAATAACTTATTGTAGGAAGAGATGTGCTTGCCAGCACTACTATCAAAGAACCAGATACATTAGAAACTGTCATGCGGGCATCATGAACATCAAGATTATACTGACAAGCATCATCCAAACATCTGTCATAAGCATCAAGTCTATAAAGACTTCTAGTCAATGGGCCAGTCAAGACCATCGTAAAGGCATGTGTAGCATCATATATTGCACACCTAACACCATAAAAAAGAACCTGATAGCCACATGTAGCTATGGTTGAAATAGAAATGAGGTTCTTGCGAATGCTTGGGATAGAAAGCACATTCTCTAGAGTGATAAAACCACCAGAAATAGAAGTAAGAGCAACTTGCCCAACATCTTTCACTGTGTATGATGCATTATTGGCACATGTGACATTGCCCCCCTTAGATGTATGCTCTTTTTTTTTTTGCCGAAAAAACAGTGCTAATTATATTACTTCGAAAACCAGATACATGAGGTCAGCTTTGCAACGACGGGCTGCGTTCACAAATCGGACGCAGCCCAAAAAGGTAACAAAAAAGTAAATCTCTCTCTCACGGAGGGATCAGGCGAGTGTGAATGAACAGCCAGAGAGGTGGTGAGTAGCGCCACTGAAGGCCCTGCGAAGTATGCTCGAAGAAGAGGCCCTGTGTGTCCCAATCACGGAGGAAACGTCTCCGCTTCTCCCGGCCAGCCCGGGAGTCTCCTTGTATCTGGTCCCACTGGCCTCTGAGGGTGTGTATAATCTCACTCCAGATGTCAGTCATGATCTGGGCAGTCGAAAGGGAGGTGCCACCGAGGATCTGTGCGCAGCGCGAGGTCCAAATGTGCCATCCTGCGATGCTGCTAATAATCTCCCAGACTGGCTGCCTCTCCTGAGATCCTATGCCAGCCTCTGCCAGGTGCGGCGGAATGCTCTCGAGCGGCCCCCACGTCCCCTGTGTGATAAGGAACGTGGGGTCCTGCGGACATGCCTCGAACAAGTGATGAAAACCAGGTGCGGTGCTGCACCAGCAGAACGCGCCCCAAGTGATCAAACCTAACTCCGGTGCTGCGCGAGTGAGGATCTCGAAGGTCCACCTCCACACTTCCTGGGCGCGAGTGCAGCTCCATAGGCAGTGTTTTGGTGACTCCTCGTCCTCATGACAGATCTGACAACGTCCATCCTGACCTACCTGCCGCAACCAGCTCCCCACTGGAAGACCTTTGTGGGCGAGAAGCCAAAGGAAGTAGATCTTCCGCGGCCGCCAGCTCTTCCACAAGGCCTTCCAGAAGGCCTGCAAAAATAACCTGGAGATACCTTGAGCATACCAACTGGGCCGTTGGGTGGGAGGGCGGCTCTGCATCCTCCCGAGAACTCTCCTGCCCAATGTCGTGCTGTAGGCAAAGAAAGAGGTCGGCCCCTGACCTGTCACAATCTTTGGCCATCTCCACTCTCCTGGGTCCCAATCAAGCTCTGACAAGGCCCGCCCCTCCCAGAGCCAGAGTCGCCATAACTGTAGCTGATCCTGCTCTATACTGGGATCGGTCCGCCAAACCTTCCCCACGAGGCCTACGACCCGAACCGTCTGCCATGGGAGTAGGGGGTCGATGAGCACATCCTCTCTCCTGAGACGGCCGTCCCCCATAACCGCGAAGAAGGAAACAGAGGTGTCGTCCATCCGACCTGCAACCACCAGTGGGATGCCACGGGGGGTGAACTGTCCCAGCCAACGGTCATCACCAGGCATGAGGATCTGAATCTCGGGTGGAACCAACCAATCAGCTGGAATCGCTCCGTCTATCTCCGTGCGTCTCGCCTGAGCTCCACGGGCACCTCCAGCTGCGACTGCTAGATCAGCGGTCTCCAAGTGTCTGTACGTGTCCCTCCAAACTCGAAGGGACCGGGTTGGCCCCCGCATCCAGCCGTCCCACCTGATGTGTGATCTCTCCCCCAGCTGAAGGCCCTCGGCATCTCTGACCTGACCGTTCCAGATGAGCGGCTGGCGATCGATCTCCTTCTGACAGCTAGGAGGGGACTGTATGAGACTGAGGCGGAGCCGCCTCCAAACCATGAGGAGGCTACGAACGAGTGGGGAGCGGGGCGGAAGTGAAGATCCACCTGAGGGACGGTAGCCACTCTCCACCTCGGCGCGGGACACAAGAACCGACCCCCTGCTGAAGTAACATCTTCCACGTTTGCCCCCGCGGGGTCAAACCGCGGATAACTAACTTGCCCAGCAGGGCCTGACTCTGAAGCTCTGGATCGATGACCCCCAAGCCACCCTCAGCTTGCGGAAGAATGACTGTCTGCCAGGCAACCCTAGCTCTGGTATCTTTGAGACCGTCCCCCCTGGACCACAGGAAGTTCCGGACCAACCTCCTAAGCTGTGCCACGCTGGATCTCGAGAAACACCAACAGGAAGCCACATACCAAGCCGTGGCTAGGAGGACCTGGTTGACTACCAGAGCACGACCTGCAAGAGAGAGCTTAGCAGTGCTCCAGAAAGCCAGCTTCCGTCGAATGGAATCTAGCACCGGGAGAAACTGCTGAGCTGGCGTGATATCCAGGCTGACTTGAAAGCCGAGATATCTAGCTGTCTGTCCCCGCGGGATCCACCTGAAACCCAAAAAACCTCCCCCACTGTGAGCACGCCCCGGGGTTTGTGAGAAAACCAACTGATTTGTTCCAGTTGATTTTCGCATCGGCTGCCGAACAGAAGACCTCTAGGGCCATCCTCACCCTCTCCAGCATCATCTCATCATCTTGGACATACAATGCTGTGTCATCTGCATACTCCGAGTCCAGGAGCTCCGTGTCCTCCCTGATGGGAAGGCGAACACCCCGGATCTCGGTCGACCTCGCCCAAAGGTAGTATGTCATAGCCTCGGCGAAGAAAAGAAACAGGTAAGGAGCAAGGGGGCAACCCTGACGCACTGATCTCTCCAAACGAAATCGCTCTCCCATCCTGCCGCTGATGATGACCCTGCTAGAAGCTGTCCTGTATAACGCTGAAATACCCTGAATCCATCCTGCTGGGAAACCTAGTCGCTTCAGAGTACCCTCCAGGAAGGACCAGTCCACTCGATCGTAGGCCTTCTCAAAGTCGAGAAGTAGGATGGCTAAATGTGACCCACTGTGCTGAGCCCACTCCGCCGCCTCTGAGAAGGTGAAGACATTATCCAGGATACTGCGATCCTGGACAAAGCCTATCTGAGTGTCATGAATGAGGTCAGGAAGTAGAGGCCGAACTCTGGCGCTGATCATCTTGGCAAGGATTTTGTAGGCAGTGGTGAGGAGGGTGATCGGGCGCCACTGACGGATCTCCTGTCGATCTCCTCCCTTCGGGATGAGGCAAATCAGTCCCGAGGAGAGGCTCTCTGGCATATATCCGCTGCTGAAAATCCTCTGGAGGGCTGCTAGGAGGGGCTGATGGATCTGATCCCAGAAGGAGGTGAAGAAAGCTCGAGATAGCCCATCCTCGCCAGGGCATTTCTACCCGTCAATGGCCATCAAGGCCTCTAACATCTCGTCCGTAGTGAACGGTGCCAACAACGTCGCCTGCATGCTGGGCTGAACCAGGGCTGGAATGTGCCTCCACACCTCCTCGCTGGAGCGTCGAGTGCGAGGGGCAAGCTGCTCTTGCTGGAAAAGAGTCTTGTAGAAGTCGGTAGCCAACCCCAAGACCTCACCCGGATCAGTAACGATGTGCGCCTCCGCTGTCCTAAGACTCCGTAGCTGATCACCTGCTGCTCTCTGGCCATGCGTCCTGAAGAACTCCCTGCACATCTGGTTGCCCTTCCGAGCCCAGAAAGAGAGAGAGGCGTGATAGGAAAACTCTGAACGGCGCTGGAGAGTCTCCTCAAGAAGGGCTCTGGCTCGAAGGGCCTGGATCCGAAGCTCCTCCGAGCCCGGGGCTGCCTGCTGGAGTCGCTGAATGGAAGCGAGGTCCCTACGAAGAGCTCTCTCTCTGCCCCACCACTCCTGTCGAACCTGAAGGGCTGCGAGCTGGCAAATCTGGCTGGACTCCTGCAAAGCCTGCGCCACCGAATCAACCAGATCCACACACTCGCCCCAATCTCTGTCCCATAGGCTACCGATACTGCTGCGCACGTCCTCCCTCAAGAAGATGGAGTCGGGAATCCGGCACGAACGGGGAGGAAGGGACTGAACTGTCGAGTCTAATGATAAGAGCACAGGCGCGTGGTCGAAAAGCGTCGTCCCTGGTACTATACCCGCCTGACCGCCTCTGCTGATGGCCCAATCACTGACATAAAATCTATCCAGTCTCTCCAGGAGTTTGCCTCCTTTCCTGCGGAAGCCCCACGAGAAGTCCAAGCTCCCGTGCCAACGATGGAAGGACGGGTCTCTCCAGCTGTCCCTACCTCCTGTCGCGAAGATAAAGGAGTCCCAAGCGGACTGCTCTGCTTGAGACATACCTGTAAACTCTGGTCCTCTTCCCTGCTGGTCCTCCAAGGTCTCCAGATTGTTAAAGTCACCTCCAACAATCCAGGAATCCATGTCTGGGAGAATCCGTGTGAGTGTCCTTCAGAAGGTGGCTCTGCATCGGAGGTCTGTGGGAGCATAGATGTTGAGGATTCCTATTCTGGAACCCTCCAACTCCAAGCCTACCCAAAGGGCACGGCTTGGGATCAACGTACCATGACCAAAAACTCCCTGGGCTAATTGCTCGCACACGGAAGTACAGACACCGCCACTCCTCCCCTATGCGCCGATCGAGGGCTCCCAATAAGTGTGAGAGCGTCCAGGGAGAATCTTCCCGCAGCTACGGGAATGAGCCACAGAAAGCTTGTGCTCCTAAAGCAGAAGTATATCCAAGCGACCAATCACTGCTGGCTGAAGTTCCTGTCTCAAGATGAGCTTCCTAGGACCACGGGTGCCAGAAGAATGAAACCCGTTCACATTCCAGGAGACAAGGTGTAGGCTCATGGTGAGGACTGGTAGGCTGCGAACAACTGTCTGCTCGCGGCAGATGTCGATGAAGAAGCTGACATTTCGGAGTGGAGGCGCTGACGCTTATGAGAAGGTTTGGAGGGGGAGGCGGGGTCGTCCTGCCCATTCCTCAACACCTTTAGCAAAGGCGTGAGGCCTTTGGTGCCATGAACAAACGCTTTCTCGAGCCAACTCGAGATCTCTGAAGTAGTCATCCCGTAGAAGGCCCGGAGTTTTTGAGGGGTCCAGGCTCTGACATCCTGGGGGAGGGGCCACGACAGAGGGGGCCTGAGGATCACAATCAATCTGAAGCGTTTGGCGGCGCAACGCCACCGCAGGCGCACGTCACCCTCAGACCATTGAGTCTCGAGAAGCTGTCCATCGGACGGGCCTATCCAGGAGCAAACCTGAGCGTGCGTCTGCTCTCTGAGAGCCTCCCAGACCGAGTCGTCTGTCCAAGCCTCGGTGCCGTCGCTGAGGAATGTGAAAGCAAAGCTAGGGCCATCCCTCGGGGCCAAGGCTGCGATCTTTCCATCCGCCCCTTTGCGGAGCAGGAAGATACTGATGTCGAGACAAGCAGGGAAGGTCCCAAGGTCGGCCACATCCAAGTAGTCCCAGGGGCCAGATCTATAAAAGTCGCGAGGAAGCTCTCTCTCCTGAAGCTGAGGCCCACCAGAGTCTGCAACTGAGGGGCTAGCGGACAGGGAAGACTGCTCCAGTGGTGGTGTAGATTCAGGGTGTCCTGCCTGTGGAGGGGAAGGGGGAGGTGGCTGGGGGGTAGGCAACTCAGACTCCACGGAGGCGACTAGCGGGGGGGGTGGAGGAGGGGGAGTGGGGGCTGCCCGCGGCTGAGGAACCATCGGTACAGCTGACACTGTAGGAGAGCTGAGAGAGGCGGGGGGGGATGGGGCTGCACCTGGGACTGGGGCTGAGAAGGAAGAGGAGGAGACTGAAGAGGAAGAGGCGGGGGCTGAAGTTGTGGGTCGGGAAGAGGGGGGTGCGACTGGGGAAGGGGCTGGGACTGAGTGGAAGGGGGCTGGGGAGCGGAAGAGAAGGGGACCTGAGGCTGTGGAGGGCGGGCTACCGTCGAAGAAGAAGCTCTCCCAGGACCCTGGGGTGGCTGCCTGTCAGGTCTCTGAGGTGCTGCTGCAGGTTGGGTAACCTCTGCCTCCTTGCCTTTTTCGGAAATCTTCTTATTCTTTCCTCTTTTCCTTCTGACCTCAGTCCAACCGCCAGCTAACTCTGGACCGGACTCCGGCTGCCTCTGCTCCTCCTGACATGGCTGCCCGGAGGGGGGGGGAGGGGGCGGAGGGGGAGGGGGCGGGGGGGGCCGAGAGGAACTGGCGAATCGTGGACAAATAGCAGCCAGGTGCCCAAAGCCGTGACACCTCAGGCACTGGCCTGGCTGTCCTGTGACTACCATGCTCTGGGTAAAGCTGCCGGCATCTGTCACGATCTCAATCACTGCAGGGAGTCGCAGGGTCTGCCACAGCCACATGGACTCGGGGGGCTCCTGCCGTAGTCACCGCGTCGGCAAAAGTGTCATGCATAACCCAGCCAAAGTGGGAGCCCAGGTCCCTGACAATCGGCCGCAGCTCAGCAGCAAGGCCTGGAAAAACTAGCGTCACTGGATGGCGAGGTATGCGGAACCGAGCTTCAAAATCTGCTGCACTGAATCCACGGTACCAAGGGACTATCATAATGATCTTTCCATCCACAGATGTGGGGGAACCAGCAATCAGGTTGCTCGCATCTTTCGCATTGGAGAGTTTGAGCCATAAGATGCCCCTTCCCATAAGGGCCACCTCCTCAATGTTGCCGTCCTCTAGCATGAGAGTGGACTGGAGCCAGTCCCTGATGGCTGATCTGGAGGGGGAATGTCCAATGACTCTGCCATAGACAGATGTAAGGGCAAAGTCATTGGCAACCTCCTGAACCCGAGACGATTGTTGCTCTGTCAAGATAACGCGGTAGGCATCTGGAGAGGGAGGGTCCGACTGGGCCTCCGGTTCCGGGCAAGGAGCCGCCATACTGCCAAGACAAACTGCGAGACCTTCGATGAAGAAGAGGCTGCCACCCAAAAAAGGGGGGGGATAGATGCGGGGGGTGGAGCGTGGGTGTGATGAAGATGGGTGAGGCGAAACGGGGCGACGTGAGTCGGGTGGGGGAAGCGGAGGCGCAGGCGAGGGCGGAGGCGGAGGGCGGGAAGGTTGGAGGGCGGAGGGCGGTGGATACGAGGGCGGGAGGCCGAGAGGCGGGGGTGGCGGGGGTGGGGGCTGAGGATGGAGGGCGGGTGGGGTGAAGAGGCGAGGGCGGGGGACGGGTGGGGTGGGGTGGGGCGAGGCGGGGCGGGAGGGGGCGGGGCGGGAGGAGGCGGGACGGAAGGGTGGGAGGGGCGAAGGGGCGGGGCGGAAGGGCAGGAGGGGCGGGGGGGGCGGGCGTAGCGAGGGGGTGGGGTGAAGCGAGGGGCGGGGGAGAGCGAAGCGAGGGGGCGGGGGCGGGCGAAGCAAGGGGGCGGGGTGAGGCGGAGAGGCGAGGGGGGGTGAGGCGTAGCGAGGGGGCGGGGTAGGGCGGAGGGGGCGAGCGGGTGAGGGCGTAGCGAGGGGACGGGGTGAGGCGGAGGGGCAAGGGGGTGAGGGCAGAGAGGCAAGGGGGGGCGGGCGGCCGAGGCGGGGGTGAGGCGGAGGGCGAGGGGGTGAGGGCGGAGAGGCAAGGGGGTGAGGGCAGAGAGGCAAGGGGGTGAGGGCGGCCGAGGCGGTTAGGGGGGTAGAGGCTACGGGAGGGAGGGAGAGGGCTCGCAGGAGCTGCTGTAGCAGATCATTCACTTGGGTATATATCCAATGAACGATCCTTAGATGTATGCTCAAGTGAGCTAAATACCTTTTTGCATGAAGAGTGATGTTTTTCCAGTGTTCCAGAAATGGCTTGCTATGGTTGAGAACCAAACAGGCAGAACACTGAAGGCTTTGCGGTCAGATAACGGTGGGGAGTATATGTCTATTGCATTCAATGCATTTTGTGATGCTAGAGGTATTAAAAGAGAACTCACTGCTCCTTACAGTCCAGCGCAAAATGGCACTGCAGAGCGTATGAATAGAACCATACAAGAAAAGTCTCGCTCTATGATGTAACATGCTGGATTTTGGGCTGAAGCTGTAAAAACAGCAGTACACCTCATCAATTCCCAAGTACCTCATGGATTTTGGGCTGAAGCTGTAAAAACAGCAGTACACCTCATCAATAGGTCACCAAATAAAAGACTAGATGGCAGAGTGCCAGAGGAGCTTTGGACAGGAAAACCTCCTTCCTATAAGCACTTGAGGGTCTTTGGCTGCACTGCGTACGTGCATATACGCAGAGAAAATCGCAGCAAGCTTGATCCTAAGTCTCTTAAATGCATTTTTCTTGGATATGGTGACAATGGTGAGATGGGTTACCACCTATGGGATCCTGTGAATAAGAAAGCTAATACGCAGCAATGATGTCTTATTTGATGAGTCATGTATGTTTAAGGCAGCAGATAAGTCTTCTGATGCTTCAGAGGTTGACATTGATGACTCGGGACATCCTGTACAATTCAGGCAGGCTGCAAATCAGCCACAACAGCAGCATAATCAGCCAATGCATGATGCTGCAGCAGGTCCAAATGGACAGCCCGCAGTGGCGGAAGATGTACTATGGGACATGCCACCTTTGGAAGACCTCCCAGGCATAATTCTGCAGCCTGATCTACTTGAACAGCAACCTGTTTTAGGTGAGCAGCAAGTTGGACAGCAAGACCAATGGGTCCGAAGGTCCACTAGACAAATGAAACCGCCAGACAGATTTGTTCCAGGAGCAGATTTTATTATGCTTACAGATTGTGGAGAACCTTCCTGTTACAAGGAAGCCGTGCAAATGCATGATAAAAGGCTATGGGAACTAGCCATGAAGTCTGAAATGGACAGTCTCCATAAAAATGGTACTTGGGAATTGGTGCAGTTGCCTAAGGGCATGAAAGTACTGCCATGCAAGTGGGTGTATAGATTGAAAGTCACACTTGGAGCTAAGCCAAGGTATAAAGCCAGGTTGGTTGCCAAGGGCTTTAAGCAGGAGTATGGTGTTGATTTTGATGAGATATTTTCTCCAGTGGTTAAGATGACCACACTCAGGATTGTACTTGCTTTGGTTGCATGTGAGAATTTGGAATTATGCCAAATGGATGTGAAGACAGCCTTTCTTCACGGTGATCTTCATGAGGAGATCTACATGCAGCAGCCAGAAGCATTTGCAGTCAAGGGCAAGGAGTCACTTGTATGCAAGCTTAAAAAGAGCCTTTACGGGCTGAAACAGGCACCAAGGGAATGGTATAAGAAATTTGATACCTTCATGAAGTCCCAAGGTTTCAGGAGAAGTGATGACGATCACTGCTTATATACCAAAAGGGCTGCCAATGGCAGCTTAATCATTCTCATTTTATATGTGGATGACATGCTTATTGCTGGTAGAGCTCGTAAGGAGCTTGATGACCTTAAGAAAAGATTGCATGAGGCCTTTGATATGAAGGACCTTGGTGATGCAAATCACATACTGGGAATGCGGATACGGAGAGACAGGGGACAGCGTTTGTTGTATTTGTCTCAGACCGAATATATTGGCAAAGTATTGCACAGGTTTCATATGGAGGGGGGGAAAACCCTTAGTTCTCCATTGCCTTCGTATGTGAAACTCAGTGCAATGGACAGCCCACACTCAGATGCTGATAGGGCTGAAATGGCCAAGATTCTGTATGCTTCAGCTTGTGGCAGTCTCATGTATGCCATGGTTGCTACCAGACCTGATATTGCATTTGCAGTGGGAGTGGTTAGCAGGTATATGGCAAATCCAGGCAAGAAGCATTGGAATGCAGTGAAAGGTATCATGAGATACCTGAAGGGCACACAGGAGTTGTGCATATGCTTTGGCAAGCGAGATGCAAAGGTGCATGGTTATGTGGATTTAGATTTTGCTGGTCATCCCGATAACCGGAAGTCTACTACTGGTTATGTTTATACATTCACTGGAGGTGCAGTGTCATGGATGTCAAGGATGCAGCAGTGCATAGCCTTGTCTACTACGGAAGCTGAATATATTGCAGCCACAGAGGCATGCAAGGATGTCTGTACAGGACGTATCTGAGAGAGGGAAGTTGCTGCGTTTCATCTAGGGATCGAGTCCTTCTCTCGCCACAGATGTGAAGGCACATAACCCTCAAACAATTGAGCGTGCAGCCCAATTGGCAGAGGTATTTGAGCCCAAATATGTAAGCAAGTATAAGATGATAGCGGGCAGCGCATATGGGAATGTAAATGAGGCTCAGAAGAAGCCTAAGGTGACTGGTTGACATGAAAGAAAATCAGCAGCAGCACCATTTCCGAGGTTTCCCACTGTTACAGGCAGCAAGATGCCATATGTCAAGCCATACAGGTCATTTGATGCTAAGCCGGGAGCTAAGCCAAGTGTTGGAAATGAAAAATCAGAATTTAAACAACACACCAGGGCTATTATGGACAGCAGAAAGTGGGCAAAGTTATACTTGAATTGTGATGAGAAGTGGACTCCTGAGCATCAGGAAGTTTGCAAAATGCGTAACAGTGGTACTGTAAAACTCAGCATGATTATTGAGATATCGGATGATGAGGATTTAATGGATGCTTGTGAGACTTCGGATGCCACTCAGGATGATTCAGAGGGTGCACAGGTTGTGGAAGAATCTCCAGATGTTGGAGCCACGGAGGGGGTTGATTTCCCCTTTGATCCTGGTGGTGCTAATGAACATAATATGCATGGTATACAATCCGATGACACTCAGCCAACATGTAAGATGCGAGGCCATCGGCGTAAAGTCTTTCATGTGGAGCATCAGGTTGCTATGCCTTTACTTGCGCGAGATGATTAATGAAAATGCTCCCATGGACGAGGAGGAGATCTATTGGGATGCGCAACAAACAATTTATGCTATCTTTTTTCATGCCTTGATGGCCTTTCGCACAGAGCGGGGCTTTTATGAATTCAAGGTGATGCCTTTTGGATTGACTAATGCACTCGCCACCTTCCAGGCACTGATGAACAAGATATTGCAGCCACTTCTTTTCAGATGCGTGCTAGTTTTCTTTGATGATATCCTCATTTACAGCAAAGATAGACAAGAGCACATTAAGCATGTGTAGGAAATTTTGAGGATGCATCAGCTTTATGCAAAAGCTAGCAAATGCACTTTTATGGCAAAGGAGGTTGAGTACGTGGGGCATATTGTGAGTAGATGTGGCATTCGGGTGGATCCCACAAAGGTGAAATGCATCAAAGATTGGCCACAGCCACAAAATCCCACCAAATTGAGAGGATTTTTAGGTCTTGCTTCCTTCTATAGACGCTTTATTCGCAAATTTGCCAAGAGGGCAGCTCCTCTTATTGACCTCTTGAAGAAGGATGCTTTTGGGTGGTCAAAGGAGGCGCAACGTAGCTTTGAAGACTTGAAGCGTGACGAGCACATCATGGGAGAGGGAGAGCTAGTGGATGAGGGGGCGTTCTTCTCTTAAGCGACACGAATAGGACAACGGCTCCTGATGGAGGCATCGGCGTGGACTGCTTTGAGAGAGGCACTAGATTGAGCAGCAAATGTCCTAGGAGGTCAGATTAAGATTCTAGATGCGATTATGAGCCTGCGGCTACGGCCCTTTGCTAGAGTAGATGTGGGTGGTTGGGTGATGCCACCCTGGCATGGACGGAGTTTTGGAGACGATTCCGCACTGCTTATAGAGTTGCCCTAGTGCTCAAAGGATCTGATTGTGAATCCTACAAGTTGTGGGTCGGATGCAGAGGATCCAGTAGGACTTCAATTGGGGCATGGTGGCTTGGTTCACAGAGGGGGGCCATGCCTTCCACATTGATGAGGTCTCCCTAGCCTACATGATACATGGATAGAGCATCCATAGGATTGAGCTACATGAGGCGATCCCAATTGCTCGGCATCGTCCTCTCTCTTATCCAAAGGATGACGTATGGGAGACAATGGACAGCATCACGGCGTGGAATATCTGGGTTGCCCGCTGTAGCCTAGTGATGTGCGAGCACCGTGTTCCACCCGCGGCCACTCTAGTTGCCATCTGGCAAGATATCATCTATACCGTGCGCGCCACTAGGATTTCAGGGTCTAGAACGACTGCCAAAAGGCAAGAGTGCTTCTGTATTTTCATGCCTTAGGGGATTCCCTGGCTATATAGTCCTCCTCCTTGGTTGTTAGCCCCTATTCCAGAGATTGCCTAGGCAGTGAGCTGGGTTCTTTGGAAATAGGCTGATCTTGTTTTATCCAGTTTTTTTGATTTTGTTCCCCATGGTCGGTGCCTCAAGGACAACTGACTTGTATGGTTGATTTTTCCAAGCATTGATAGAAAGTTCCTTTCTCTGTTACAAAAAAAAAGGTGATGCTTGAAACTAGCCTCAACAACGTAAAGGGTGGTAGGATCCACTTAATTACAGCATACACAGTAATTTGACAAATAAATATGCACCACAGATTAAATCACAGGGGAGCTAGAGCGCTCCTACTTAGAAACAAGGACACTGATTGGCCCCAAATGTTGGCGCCCCTTGCGGTATTTATTTGACATTCATTTGAAGCCAAGCGGCTGATTACAAAGGTCTCCGGGAAGCTGCACCATAGGCAAACCAACACCCGCAGACCCCACCCTATAATTCTCTGCTCAACTCCAAACGGTGAATGGCATCCAATTACTAGACAATCCTGTATCCTCAGCTAACCAAAGCATGCAACAGAGACCGCAAAAGCATCCACTGTCTGTGCCACAATTGCACAACCACGGCTGAACAACTGCAAGACAAAGCTTGCACAGCCAAACTCTAGTGCAATCAATTGACAAAGCACTCCCAAGCAGGTTGCCTCAATTGATAGCCTCCTTGGCCACTGCCCAACATCATAAATCAACCTTTCTTCGCGAGGAAAGAAACCTAAACGCAATAACTAGCCAGCAACCAATCAGGGAACGGCAAAAGCAGGCAAAAAGCAAGCCTTCTTCTACCCAGTATCCACAGAAGATAGGTCATCGGGGCTGAAAAACACTAGATTCTGCAGAGAAAAGCTGATTCTGCTCTAGCACAGCCCCAAAAGCAGCTTAGAAGTGAACACCCACGCCTGGAAAGCTACCAAAATCAGTAGCAACACCCCAAAAGCTCCAGAAATCAAATCGCAAGTTTCCTTGCAGAGCTTGGACAGCCTGGAAGCAAAATCGCAATCTTTTTTAGCAACCCGGAGAGCCTGGAAACACTTGGAACAGCCCTGGAACGGGACGCGGTCACTTGGCACAGCCCGGAAGACCTGTAGATGAAATTGCAATCTGGAAGAGACCGTGGCTGAAATCACAATCTGCAATAGGCTCCTGGATCAGGTGCGATTTCCTTTGGCAGGCCCTGGATGCACTTGAATTGGCCCTGGCTGATGGCGATTTTCCTTGGCAGGCTTCGAAAGCTCTTGGCAGATGACGATTTTGCTCTAGCAGCACCTGGTAGGCTCTACCACAACTGATGGTCTAGCTCCTTCTGGAATTGATTTTGGCCTTCTCAGTCCAAAAGAAGGGCTCTCCCCCTCTTTTTAGAATCTTGTGCTAAAAATAGCAATTTTTAATTGCACCACTCTTTTGGCCCCCTGTTGCACACTTTGGCCCTAGGAATTAATTGCCTAGTAACTGGGTGCACATTCACTATTTCCAAGGGCCCACTAGGGAATTTTAATTCCCTAAGTCTCGCCCCATGGCCGGTGGACCCTCACGCCCCAGAAACTCAAGGCAGTCACACGCAAATTACGGGAGTCGCAAATCAAAAGTCCCATAATTTCACGTCCTCGTGAGAATGCTTGTGGTTGAGCACTTTGAGGCGGGATTGAGTGCCCTGAAACCTTATAAGTATATACACTTGGATATTTTCCTTTCTTGCCATTTAGTGAGTGATATGTGCATTGTTTTTTGAATGTGGGTGCGGACTTCCGTAGGTGGATAGTTAATGCGCATGTACGAGCTGGTGCTGTACAAACTGATTCGGCTGCTGCAGTATGGACTGCATGGGTTCCAAAGCTGAGTACGGCATGTATAGATTGCAGGCTACTGCGTTATGGGCTGAATGAGAGCATAAGTTGTCTGCTGACTACTCTTGTATGGCCAGGACATGACTTGAACAAGCTGCTGCCAGAGTGGCTGAGTGAGTTTCTGAAACTGGCCTTCCGTAAACAAAAGGGCAGTAAACCGTAACTAGCTTGGCATCCATGTCATTTATAGCCACATTGCATCTCTTTCAACCACTTCCTTAAACACAAAACCACTTAGAAACAACTTTGAAAAAGAAACTGGATGGATGCTAGAATGCCCCTGCTCAATGAACTAAACACGAAACACCACACCGGCCCTAAATACCTTGGCGCCCCTTTCGGTATTTATTAATTCTTCAAAAATGGAATTCTTCTTTACAACAAGGGCACACCCTTATACTGTGCTGCTTGCATTTTCCACTACCAGAGCCAACATTGGGCCTTTGCCTGCATCCAATACCAGTGCACCACTAGTACCCCAATGCCAAGGTCAAAACTAAGGCATATCTCAACAACTATGTCAGCTGACTGTGACAAGGCATCAATGCAAATCCCCAGAAGTGCTCAAATAGCCTCAAGACATCAAACTGCAACCAATCTGTTCCTCTGGCACCAACCAGGCATACCCTCTGTGATTGGGTATCTACCTACATCTTGTAATGCCCAGAAAGGACTCCAAACAACGAAATGCAAAGCAACAAGCTTCCAAGATAACAAAAGCAAATCAGAAGGAAGTCAGAATGTCCATTGGACCTGCTGTCCATGGAAGAGGGGCAAGCTCTTTCTTGCACCTATCCTCTGCTCAGGCCGAAATGACTCCCAGCCAAGGGAAAAGGGAGAGAAAAAAGAGAGAGAGATTCTGGGAGCTAAGAACAGAAAGAAGAGCAAGGCTCATGGGTGCAGAGGCCAGGGCAAGAGAAGAAGGGCTAATCTTCCATGGCAAAATCCACCTGCAGCTTCCGTGCAGCTTCAAATAACAGCCCTGCTTCAAAATGAGTGCTTCAGAATGCGTGCAACAGCAATTCAGTGACCAAAATCCACCTCGGGATGTGAGCACCTGCATCGGGGTGCGTGCAGCTGACTTGGGACACGTGCAATCAGTGAGACAGCAGCAAAGACCACTTGGGATAGCGTGTCAATCAACGGGCAGCTAAGGGAGAGCTCTGTACTGCTGGAAAAGGTCCGTACAGCAGGCCTTTCAGGTTCCGTACAGTCCATACGAGGGCATTAAATGTAGTTGCGGCAGTCTGTACAACAGGATTTGTGCAGGCCAAAAATGCGGACCTTGGAAGGCATGCCAAAACAACCTTAGACACTCAAAAACGTAAGAGAGAGCATCCCTTAACGTTGGAAGAGAAGATAGGAAAGGGGAGGTGGTAGGTAGAGCATGAGGGGCTGCCACGTGGCCCCCTCATTAAAGCTCTAACCCTCCTCACCAATGGAACACTTGGTTTGCCTCCCACATTAAAGCCCTAACCCTCCTAACAAATGAAATGTTGGCTTCCCTTGGGCCTAACCTTTAGGCCCCTCACTTTCCTAGCATTTGGGTCTCGTGGGTGCACTGAGAATCGGACTAGGGACTAAGAGGAAGTGGGTGCTTCCTCTAGTCTAGTCCCCTTGGCCAAAGTAACCACGACAGTAGCCACGGAGTTAGCTACACATGAAATTTACGTCCCCGTGACAGTTTCTCAGCTTGGCAGGGAGTTCTCATTGTGATTGCCTTCAGCTGTGAATTGTGTTTTTGACAGTGATCAAGGAGGTCTCATTGTGATTGCCTTCAGCTGTGAATTGTGTTTTTTAAGGGACTTGTGGCCAAGGGTGATTCACTGTGGATGTTTTCAGAGCGCTTTCATGCTTCCAAGGCTTGTGGGCAGGCTATCTATGCACCAAAATGACATGTCAACGGGGCACTTGCTTGGGAGGGTGCACAGTGCACACTAACAAGGTGTAGGTGTGTAAATGTGCGCCACAACAATTCAAGAAACCTAACCACACAATGCTGTTCAAAGTGATGCTAGGGAGCAAATGTCGTGTAAAGCATCATCAAGTAGGCTTCGTTTGAGACATCTAACCACACAATTCTGGTGCTGAAGACCCTTCTCAAGCTACATTCAAGGATTTTCAAGAAATGGATGGCAATTTCCTTACCTCAATGAAGTTGATCAAAGTTAGCATTATCAAGTAGGTGTGTGTCAAGCATCCTTGGGGAACTAAGAAATTGAGACTGCCTTGAAATCTAAGTTTCTTTCTCCTATCTGCTGCAGAAAGCCCTTTCCATCTACATTCAAGGACTTTGAAGGAATGGATTGGCATTCCCTTACCTCTATGAAGTAGAAGTCAAGATGCTTATCTCAGCATTTTTTCAATAAAAATTTGGGACGTATCAAAACTCAGAGTGCAAATTCTAGAAATAGCTCTAGATAGCTACTTTATTCTATTTCTTTTTAAAACCTTTATCAGCTTATCTTGCTTACAACGAAAAATTGGTGTTTGCTAGGCGGATGCTGAACATTCTTGGAGCTTGTTCTAGTGACTTAGGAGTTCCTCAATATGTTTCCCAGTTGTTTTATTGGCTGCCGTAGGGTTGGATCTTCTTTGCTAAGAATTTGTAAGGTGTGTGCCTCTAGGGAGCTGGAAAAATGAGGCTTACAAATCTAAAGTAAGAGCAGGGAAATAGTCTGCTGAACAGATAGCTTCTTTTACATCGATCCCTTCTCCATCTGTCAACTTCTCTTCCAAATCATGGGTTTCAAATCCTATCTTAAAAGTTATATTTTCAACATTGAAACATCCTCACCTTAGAATCCTTTATGTGCATATATTAGCAGTGAAGAAAGAGCAAATTTTTTTGGTTTTTCCTTCACTCATAAAATACTTCCACTACTAAGCAAGAAGTATATCTAATAATGCACATACCCTTGCTACCTCCCATTTATTGTCTCAAAACCCTTTGAGCTGTTGTACGGTTTTGCTTCTGCCATAAAGACGCCAAAATGCATAGCACCCATTATCTGTAGGAGCTTTTTGGGGAGAACACCATGTTCTATGGTACAGCCAACAGGCTTTGCCCTACCTGGTGTAAGTAAAAGGATTTATTTTCTGGGCTTAACGCTTGGCTTATGTCTCAATACTTTCTGGTACATGAGCCTAACATATGCTCTCAAAAACTCTCAGATGAAACACACTAGCTTCTTGCCTAACAAGCCGGCTAGGATGTCATGCCCATACATCTGATGATAGGGCAGGCAACTGCAGATTATATCCGTAATGAGCTTACACACTGGCTGCCTTCATGAGATGCATGTACTTCCTCTTTGCATTTCCAATTTGCTTTGGGGTGTAGGAAGCTGTATGGTATTGCTTGAAGCCTTGTGTGCTCCCCACTTTACTGATCTTCGGCTGGGGAATCACCGGAATCAAGCAAGAAAATGTGGTTTTTGCTGTGTGGTGAAGTCAATTGCTTTTGGGTCCAAATTTAAAGTGGTGTGGAAGAGTTTTTCTCCAAGTTTGAATTGATTAAATATTAGAAGGTTAGAAGGATCAATGCTGATGTGTCCACAGATAACTTTTTTTTTGCCCCCACATCTCTTTGTGAGGGAGCAACTGGATGGTTCATATATTGAGTTTGTTTGCATAGGCCTTGCAAGTATGAGAGAAGAAGAAGAAGAAGAAGAATATATTATCGTCCTCTGAAGACCAAAACCGGCCTATGGGACCTGGGCAATACAATATCACAAGTACATGAAAGCTCCTCCCGAAGATGGGAGGGTGGAAAGAGAAACCACCTTCTAGGATTCAGGTGGATTCCTATGCTTGAAGAGCTTATACACAAATGTTCCTAAAGCTGAAGGTGACCCTTTATGCAGCAAATCAGCCAGTTTGTTATGTCCCTCAAGGAGGTGATTGAACTCTTCCCTAATGTGTGCATAGTGAGGGCATATCATTACCATGTGTTCTTCTGTTTCAACCATACCTTGATCACATAGTTGGCATATTCTACTCTCCCTTGGCATCTTTTTCCATCCCCTTGTTTCAGAGAGAGAGAGAGAGAGAGAGAGAGAGAGAGAGCTGTTGGTCTAATAGGCAAAGCTTTCAGAGATGTTGGGTGCTACTATGAATCTCTTAAAGCTCTCCAAAGATCAGTACTGACTCACGAGTCATAAATGTAATTAATATTCGTGCTGTTGATACTATCACATGATTTTTGTCAATTTTATTGGCAGGTTTTGTGGACCATGGGAAACACACTCAGAATCAGGGTGTTTTATTCGCTTTGGGTGTAAAGGAAACATGAAGTTTGCTTGGATGAATACTTCTATCCCTTGTTTGAGGAGGCTATCTCTTCAAGATTGTTTTTCTGATTATGAAAGAAATTGTTGACATTCTAGTTGAGATTGGTTACTTCAGGTAAAAAGAATCATGTGCCTTGCAATTTGGTCCAAAAAAAAACAATGCATGAACATTTAGCGTCCACTTGACAATTTGACACATAGAAGGCTGGTTTTCCTGGAAATTTTCCTGTGTAACAAAGATACTTCCTTTTGATATGAAGCTTTTGTTGAACTTTGTGTAAATTTAAAATATCAGCTTCAGATGATGTTTGCTATAGCTAATGTATCTTCTGCTTGTCCGTTGTACCCAGGGTCCTGGAAATACTGCTGTCAATTCAATATTTTGATTATTTAAAGAAAGTGTCAGCAGCCTGCCATCATGGGACCCTGATATGAACTCTATACAAAGGCCTTTGTATAAATGTATGGGTGCCTTCTTGCATGCTTTTCAATATCACCTACGGTCACGTGGGTGTTGGAGACATCAAAGCACGTCATATTTATGCATGCATGAATGTAAGGCTTGAAAGTATGTCTTGTACAGTGATCTATAGCAAGGGTGAATTAGCGGGCATGTCATACGAGCCAGAACATACTATTGTGAGTTTCTCCATAATATGTAACTTGTGATGGTAAGGTTGGAAACACTTCTTAACCTGTTTGAAGTTAGTTTGGTCCTGTTCTTCGACGCATTTGGACATAGGTCGTAAACAAACTTTGAGTAACATTTTTTGTGTCACGTTTTGTGAGAAGAGCATGTCACATTGTCTCAAAAGAATGGCCAGACAATACCTTTGAATATTCCAGATTTTCTTATCCTAGTGCCTAAAGTTACGAGGGGAATTGCATTATAGGCTATGCGGGGTCCTTGATGTATATTTCTTTGATATAGCCAATTTATGTAAAATACATTGAGATTTGTTTTGTTAGGAGTGACTTTAATTGTGGCTCTGAGCCAGCTGATGGTTTTGTGAACTAAAAAGCAGGCATATCTTGGAAGTGGCTTCAAGAGACCTAGCCTTTTACTCGTCAATCACTCACAAACAAGACCTGTTTAGCTAGCATAGAGCAAGTTTTAGTAGCTTGCATTTGCACACTCACAAAATTTCTTCGTCAAGGAACGAGGAAGTATTGCCTACAAGGATCATGCTCTCGTGCTTCTCTCTCTGACTATTCTTAAGATGGATTGTTTGATTCTCTCACTCCTGGGCGCCCTCTCTCTTATCGCTAAAAGGTAGCACCTATGAACATAGCATATGAATATTTGGAGGGGTGGTTAAGTGAAGCTGAAAAGATAGAAAGTGGGGCTACCCATCAGTGTTGTAAGATGCAGTCTTCAACGACTCAGAATATGGCACATGATGTTTTTCAAATTCCGTTGCAAGTGTCGGAATGATGCCTTCCCTGCTACATAGGATGTGACCTAGTATGGTGCAAGGCGGGTTCTAAATTGCTAGTTTTCTAAATTGCGTAGTGAGATTCAAGGAGACGTCGATGATAGATAGTATTTGTGTATGGAAGATGCTTGATTCAAGGATCGCCTTTGGGGTAGTTGGGGTCGTATGTAATGGCATATATTGTCGAGGATAGAAGTTTGGGGCTATGGACGGACGATTATGAGTGAAAATTTTCAGAGATCGCCATAGTGGGGAACCTCTTCTATACCGAGATGCAATCCGTGCGATAGTGGCACAATGGTTCGCTCTAGTAGAAAAATAACATTTGTTACAACAATCTCCACATTAAAGCAACAAGAATAATCTAATCAACATAAGTATTAAACATATCTAAATGAATATTAGTTTATTTATATAATAATGTCTAGCCACACTCAGTGTGGTTGGAGAGGTGGCATGCTTCCTCTTTGAGAGCTATAAAAACCAGGAACGGGTCCTTTCCTTGTGATATATATTGGTGTAATGATCCTTCAGTCCATTGGTTTTGGTCCAATGGTTTTGAATTGTTAAGCTAGTGTAATAGTTGAGGGGACAACATTACCTTTTGTGAATGTTTGTTAGGTGGCGAGTGTATGAGCAAGCGTTGTGAGACACGGCCAATGATCTCTAGTTCGGTCTTCTTATCTGTGAGAGAGAGGATAGCGTTAAAAATGATGACATACACTTCAATTGTAACCAATACAATGCTTGATCAATTGGAGTTTGGTGCAATGCTTTTGAGACCAAGCAAGAGAACTATGGTATACTCAGATGAGAATCAAGACGAGGCTGTAGGATTGTAAAGATACTAATAGATCTTCATGGACATACAAGTAAAAGTCTATGCTTTGAGATTGCTGAAATTGACTATCTGCACGGTCAGCAAAAGATTAGGATTTAAGTAGAATAGAATGAATTGCATTCGAGAACAAAGCCGGAATCGAGCTTGTACAAGATCAGATATATCCAGCTTCAAATATATTAGCATTAGCACTCCAAAACATACTCTAGAGGAGAGAAGGCTCATAGCCTCACGATTTTCAACGTTCAAAGCAAAGGCAATTCATGTTTGAAATCCAAGTGTGTCTGCTATTCGCATAGATGTCGGAAGTACGTTTACGAGCAATATCCAACTAGCATGATCTAGAATGAAAACGCGACCAACAAGCAGCAACATGAAGGATTGGATATAGCTAAAGACGGATCATAACCTCGCAATTTTCAATGTTCAAAGCGAAGGCAATTCACATTTGAAATCCAAGTGTCTGCTATTCACATAGATGCTATGAGCAATGTCCGACTAGCATGATCCAGAATAAAAACGCGACCAACAGAAAGCAACATGAAGGATTGGATACAGCTAATTGTGGCATTAATCATCCTTCAAGCGTTGATTCTGGTGATCTTAGAAGTGTTCTATGAATGATTGCAAGCACTTAGACGTTATGTGCAAGCTAGAGCATTCTTCCAGCTAGATGTGTCTTGATTTTTTGTTCATGCTTATGAGAAACAATTTAAAGAGGAGAGTAGATACCTTATGGTCGGCGTTTTCTGCCAGCATTTAACAAACCGCTTTCCAGTGGGTTGGAGTTACAATCCACACAACGATGAGCAGCGCGAGATTCTTATGTGATTGCATCCAATTGTTTTCTCTTTCCTAATTATAGACTGTAGGTTTTTCGATCTTTATCCCCATGAATTTCATGAATTGCGAATAGAAACCTACATATTTGCATCAGTTTTTCTTGTATTATCCGACTAGCAAGATCCAGAATGAAAATGTCACCAACAACGATTCAATTGTATAGATTTGTAGCCAATCGGAGTGAATCAAAGCCGACACATTACAATGTAGATCTAGATTGATGGAAGATCCAATCACATTTTTTTTAGTGGGCAACAAAAGGAGATCATCCTATTGAAAGAGGTATCGGCAGCTTCACAGCTTGTGGAGGAGGGGACGTAGAATTGATGTGCTTGGAGAATCCATCGTCAAGACGCTCACAAGGATGAAGCATACAACGGGCAATTGTTTCAAGGAAGCATGTACATCCTTATTTATGTGATCGCTGCATGAGCGGACTTGGCGTACGTTCTTCAACTTGCCAAAGGTTTGTCAAACCTCTATTTTCTTATACGACTTACAAGGCATCTCGACGAGGCTTCCATTTGAACACCATGAAAGGCCCACATGGTGTTGATACATACCCAAGGGAATTTGCACCATGTCACCATGCTGTTGATCAATTTTAGGCTAAGATGAGTGTCAAAAGAATTTGGGAGAATTGCCCAAGCGAATATGCACCATGTCACTATGCCCAAGAGCTACGAAGAGTTATCTATTCACCTAAAGGATGAACCACATTGATTATGCTAAGCCATGGTTTGTGGATGAATAAAAGATATGGATGGAGACAAATTTCCAGTTCCATTTGTTAACGTCAAATTCATGATTATAGTTATGCCATGTACCAACACATGGGTTCCCATGATACACCCAAGGTGGTGCACAATGCATTGAAAACAATGGGACATGGATCAATGATGGAATGACATAACCAAGATTTGAGTTTTTTTGGGTAATATGGTCACTCTATAGTTGTTTTTCCCTTTAGGGATGCTCCCTCTAGAGTACAAGTTCACTCTAGAGCCTTGTATCTAGAGTAATATGCTCTTGAGTTTGTTTTAGTAATATGTTCACTCTAGAGCCTTGTCTCCCTTTAGAGTAATATGCTCTTGATATTCTTTTAGTAATATGTTCCCTCTAGAGCCTTGTCTCCCTTTAGGGATGCTCCTTCTATATAACAATCAACTTGGGAGCCCTTGCATTCGCAACCTTTATTCCAAGGAAGCGCAACCTAAGCTAGTTGACTCCCCCTTGAATATATGGTGCTCTTAGGATTGGACCTTTTTTAATGTCTAAGTAAACAATTATACTAACCTTAGAATAGGTACCTGCATGGATAGGATATTGTAACATCATGATGTTGCAAGCATGCCTTCGATCATGGAGTAACTCTTCTTCATGCATACAGTTCTCTAAGTGGAGTTTCTTGAAGATTAGCAAGGGCAACCAAAAATCATGTGTGTACAAGGTAGGGCATAATGAAGCTAAATAATAGAGTGGATGGTGTAGCACAAATGAGCTATATCTTATGGGGACTAGTGCATTAGGAGTTGGAATGATTTAAGGCATCAATCTATGATGAGTTATCTATATCTAATTTTTGATAATAGTAATAATAATAATAATAATATTATTATTATTAGTAGCAACAAAAGAGCCTGTTTATATTACTTGAAAAAGAAAAGTGGGATTTTCTGCCTTACAAACACTACTATTACAATAACTCACAAATTGGTTAAGGACTTCTCAAAAACTTCCATGGCTCTATAGCCATTAATATTAGCTGCTACATGTTTGCACATTTTCTTGTGACATCCAAGGTTACTAGTAACTTGAACAAGATATCAGGCAAGCGTAGAGATTGTGTCCACCCCAAACATGAGTAGAATGGTCTCTTTGTGCGCAACACAACACACACCTTGCGTAGCTAAAATAATTTGCCAAGCTTATTTATGAGAGTTAGCCACCATTGATGGACTGATTTTTAGTGAAAAAATAGAAACACGTGTTAACATCCATCATACAAGACTTATCATCTCGCTATAATCTATCATAGGGGGGTCACATCTATAATACAAGACCTATTGTAGCCTTTAGTCACCACAGGTATCCCCAACACTAGCTAATATTTTCTTTAGTTAAGGACTTAGATTCGGGTTAAACCTCGTCTTTGGTGTTTATGGATTCTAAAGGAGCTTCCATGTCTCTGACACCCACAAATTTTGATTTGCATTAAAGTTTAAGCGACAATAGGGTGGGGTTCTCACAATAGCTTCTAGCTTTTCAAAATATTTAGTGTAGTGCTTCCTTGTTTCTAGTAGCTATAACCTTTGAAAATACTTAGTATAGTGCTCCTTTGGTTCTCATAGCTATAAAATGGGTTGGGACCATTCAAACAACATAATATTTCTTGATAATGCACATACTCTCCAACAAATTGAAGCACATGATGGAGGGTGAATTAGGAGCAAGAACATAAGCATGGCTAGGATCTTAAAATCATAAGACAAAGAGGTGGAGGAAATAGATCTTTGAGTAGGTAGACATGATGAGAGGTACATTGGGAAAGAAAGCATAATTGACATGCATTTATCAATGTAGGACTATGTATCATAAGCAAAGAGAAGTCTATAAGGAGTCGAGAGTGTTAGAAGACAAAACTTGATTTGCATTGATCTATCAATGTAGGACTATCAACGAAATGTTTACATAGAATAGTGAGTGTTGGGAAAGAAATGTAGGACTGCTATGTCTCATAAGCAATCATACAAGTTTTTAAAAAGGTATGTTTTAGTAGGAATGAGAAGATTCCCTTAATATCACCACCATTTTGGGGAAGAGCGGTTGGGATGGTTTGGTGGCTAGGATTGTCTATAATTGCATCAACTAACCCATTTTTGAAGGTTCTAGGTAGTGCAATGTTCATTGGTCATCAATTCGTACATAAATATGTTGTATTTTGCTAGTATTCCTTTTGCATGTATAGCTTCTTATAGTTGAGGAGCCTTGAAATTCTCAAATCACAATTAGATAGGCCAATTTCTTAAGAAAACTATCGGTAAAATTTTTTGTTATGGCTAGCACTAGCATCCATATGTGGGATGAGTTCCTACAAGCAATAATATGAAGGTACAACAAAGGCATATAATAAAAAGAGAGAGAGGAATCGCTTAACCTTAAGGCTATATTGGGGTACGGATATAGTGGTTAGGTAGTTGCATTTGAGTAGCTTGTAGCCTTATAGTTGTACCAAGTGGCATGTTTAATTAGGTAAACTTTCCTCTAAATTTGATGCAAAAAATCGGCTAAAGTTTTATTAAATTCACATTTTGATACATGAAATTTTATTAAATAGTCCAAAAGGTCATGATAATCACATAAATCATGCCTTGCCATTCGTTTTGATATGTAATATGACCCCATTTTGATTTGTAAATCAAAAGATACAAGACATCAAAATTCTCATGTTTTGGGCCAAAAGAGGGAGGCTCACGTTAACGCGCTCCCTGGTTTCTAGCCCAAAACATAAGCATTTTGACATCCTATATATTTTAATTTACAAATCTTAAAAAAAAAAAAGATTTACAAATCTAAATGTGGTCATGTTACATATCAAAACTAATGGCAAGGCATGATTTAGATGATTATGATAACCTAGGATGGCTATGAGACCCTAAACTAGCATCTAGGAGTGTTACCCTAAACTAGCATTTCCTTTGGATAATAACTCTCTAATATATCATGAATTGGATGTTCACAAAAGATACAATACATCTTAGTAGTCCTCTAGCCCAAGTGAGCTACAAGAAAGCACACCAAACTCTTCTTCTTGCTAAGGTTAAATCTTCCAATTTTGCCTAGGCTAAGAGACCTTATCCATTCTTTCTTTGTGCTCATGAATTCCCTTTTGTTTTTCCTTGACTTGGGAGAAATTATTAGGAGATTGGAAGTTCTTGAATGTGACTAGTATTAGGATTCATGACTCCAACCCAAGCTTCTTAAGCATTGCAAGAAAAGAAAGAGCCTCTTTTTTGAGATCTTTGTTGGGTAGGACATGGTGCCTTAGGACCTACATCTTGATAAGAACTATACCTTGTAGATTCCTTATGCTTGTATGCATACATGAACTTTTGATATGGTCATCTTCTTTGTTTATTAGGTGATCACACACTAGCAACACCACTGTTGTTGTAGACTACTAGCTGCTTCCTCGACTTAGAGTGCTAACTACGAGTTACAAGTCTATTTTTACTACTATATAGCACTTGAAGCACCATTATGAGTGCAAATTAGCATTTGAAACTCTATTGTGGGTGCCAACTAGCACTTTCATTCCTATTGTGAGTGCTAAGTAGAACTAGAAGCTCCAATGTGAGTGATAACTAGCACTAATACTACTATTGTTGACTATCGATAGTTGCTTCCTTGATTGATAGGACCTCCCCCTCAGTAGGTGTGTGGATCCTTTCACCTATTGAGTTTTCTGCCCTCAGCAGGAGTGTTTCGGCCCAGGGGAAGCTGGTCTTCTCTACTAGGTCGGGTAAGCCTTTCCATCCAGCATCCTCCTTTCGATGAGGATAGTCAACTGGAACATATAGGGCCTAGGCGGAGTTCCACACTGTCGCCATAGGCAGCTGATCCGGAATCAGCTTCATCCAGGTGTCACTGGAGGTGCTATTGATATCCTTTTTATCTAGGAACACAAGTTGGATGCCAGTGATTGCTCTAAGTCTGGCAAACTTCTTTCAGGACATACCTTCTGGTCGCCTGCTATGGGCACAAGGGGAGGTACTTGCATTTCGGTCTCTCCTTCTATTCTACCCTTGGTTGCTGGTCATGGTATTATCTCCCCCTCTAGAGCTCAATGGATCATTACGAGAGTGCTAACTATAGCTACAAGTCTATTTCTATTGCTCAATGGCACTTGAAGCACCATTGTGAGTGTTAAATAGCAATTGTTACTTTAAAGTGGTGATAGTTATCACTAGCAAGAGTGTTGTTGACTACTAGTTGCTTCCTACATTAAGAGTGCTAACTAGCGCTTATGAGATAGTTCTTAGTATTAAGTAGGACTAAAACCTCCAATTCTTTGATAAAGGGCACTTGCAACTCCTTTGTGTGTGAAAACTAGTTCTTTGACTTCTATTGTGAGTGCTAAGTAGCATTTGCAATTGTAGCACAAACGACTGTATAGTGAGTGGTCATATAATAACCTACATGGACTTTATAAGGAACTACGTTGTCTTTATAAGGACCTACATCATCTTCTAAAGGCTTATATGGATTTATGAACTATGTGGATGTACATGGTTCAACAATGGGTCGAGGTGCTTGTGGAACTACATGGTCCTTATAAGAAACTAGGGGTGTGACAAGCTTGACCCAGTGGTGAGGCAGATGATTCCACAAAAGAGAAAGAAGGTAGGCCCCCGCAGTTTCCTAGACACCTTCTAAAAAATGCTAGTTAGCTCCTTCAAAGGAAGCTATATTGCAAAGGGTACATTGTTGAAGGCGTTACTTGAGACAACACCTGAGAAATTGCCAAGTATGTTACCAAAATCTATGCCACATGCCTACAAAAATCCATATTCTCTTTGGATAAAAGCATACTATGCCCAGACACTTGCTACCATCCAAATGTTGGCTCTTTGGAATTATCTATGGTAAAATAAAATATTTACTTTTTGCATGATGCAAACATGTTTCAAGGTTGCAAGTTTTAGAACAAAACCTAAGTGCTTCCATTTTTTCCTCTAGTATAATTGCGGTGCACTATTTGAACATTGCTTTATCATAGCATCCTTGAGATGCTAAGGGCTTGCATTTTTTCCTCTAGTATAATTGAGTATAATTGCAGTGCACTATTTGAACATTGCTTTATCATAGCATCCTTGAGATGCTAAGGGTGTAAAAATGTCATTATATATGATCCACCCTGTGTATATTCACAATTCATACCTTTGTCTCTTGTGAAGTTAGGAACTTAGTTTCTAATGTTGAGTGTTTGAATCTATTTCAATTCTTTTTAGATGTATTTAAATCTATTTAAGATGCATTTCAGATCCATTGAAATCTGTTTCAAGTCTTTTCAGATGTATTTAAATCTATTTCAGCTGTATTTCTTTTTTGTGTTCCAAATTTTTTAATTAATCTATTGCAGATGTAGCTTGAATGTGTTTCAAATCTATTTGAGATGTGAAGCAAATCTATTTCTTTTCTCAAATTAGTCCATACTTATTTCACTATAGGGGGAATTGTGAGTAGAGTGCATTCGAAAGGCACCCACGAGGAAATTCCACTGCAAAATCCATAAGATATTCACAGGATTGATTTAGTACACATTGAAAAGTATGAAAATATACAGAAGCATACCCAAGAAAAGAGATCATGGCGACCAATTGGGAAAGGAGATTGAGGTGACTATGGTAGAAGGGATCGGATTCATAGCAGGGCAATGGAAATTTTAGAGAGACTTCAGACAAAGGATGCCCAAGAAAAGTGAGCATGACCAATTGGGCAAGGAAATCAAGGGTTGACTATGCTAGAAGGGACTAGATTCATAAGGGAAATGGGAATTTTAGAGAGACTTCAAACAAAGCCATCTAGGATAGTAGCCATCCCATTGATGGATCACCCTCAACTATTATCCTGTCTGCACCCCCACAAAAGATTGTCTTGACACCTCTCCATGAAGATCCAAGATCAATTATGTTAGATCTAAATGGTCTTTTTGTGAAGTCATCAAGTCATTTCATTGCCTCCATCCTATGCATCCTTCATGGATACTTGTCAAGAGTCTAGGGGATGGACTATGTATATTAGGAAAGATGGTCCCACATTTTTAGAATTTTGTCTTGCTTGGTTTGAAGTTTTTGTGTGAAGCACTTCAAAAGAATTAAATTTGATAAAATATTTGCACTTGTTTTGCATGCCACAAAGAGATAAATATAATGACTCAAGAACAATGTCATCAAGCTTGCAAGATTCACATTGGGTGACAAGCCAATTTCTTTAAGGATATGCAAAGAATATGGGATCGGTGCAAGCACTTAACCACAACCAACACAATTATTTTGTATGATTCGTTGTATAAGGTCCAGGAAAATCCATTTGGTACATGGTTAATACTTCCTAAGTTTGGTGGAGAATGTATACCCATGGCTATTTGTTTGGCTTCAATCAGAGGATTTCCAGGCATACACAACCTAGTTTGAGCACAACCTGTTCAGTGATGAGGAGTCTATCCAAATTTAGAAGTTCATCATTAAGGATAAGGGAAAAGCTGAAAAAATGAGGAGGGAAGAGAATGTATGAATATCATACCAAGTTCTTTTATATGTGGGAAGAGAATGTATGAATATCATACTACTTTCTTTTTTGTATTTGGAACATGGTTGTTTATCACTTTAATAGAATTGAATCTCTTTATCTCTTTCCATACACTTCAATATCTTTCACAATTTGTTTATCTTTCTTTGTGTTGGAGTTGAGCATTTCGAATTGTTAAAAGGAGGGATTGTATATTTATGTAATCAAGCAACTTTTTGCGTGGTTTGTGTTCATGAACATCATTTTCACAAAGTCACATACACAATGATAACAAAAACCTTCCAATCTAATGAAATGAGAAACCAAATAGATACATAGGTAACATGAAAACTTCCATTGGTAAATAGTCAAAATACCCTTGGTAATGAGCTAAAGTTGTTAAGAAAGTTCATATTATTAGCAGAAATAATACTAGTACTGGTTGGCATTGCCCACTAACAATATGACTATTATTGGTGGTGTTAGTAGTTGTACCATCATCAGGAGCTATACATTGACCATCAGTAATGTGCTTTTTATCCAACGATATTTGTATAATAACTGCAGATAGTATAATTACTACCACTTCCATATAGGCACCCTACCATTTTAATTTTTATTACTTTTGATTTGGGAGGTGATTCTACTCTCCCATCATTAGTCCCATGCCAAGGCCTAGCCATGGAGTAGTCCTTGCCCCTGTGCTCACAAGGAACAAGAGCTAGATGAGACCACTCCTAGGGTTAGGTCCTTGGACTCTCTCAAAGAGGACAATTTTATTGTTTTCTTTTCTTCATGCACATTATCTCATGCACTGTATTTTGTACACCACATGCATTAACACATGGTTTTATATATGCTAATATTGTATCCAAAATTTACTTCCACATCGTGTTTCTAGCAAGATGGAACGTTTCACTAGCACTAAGCATAATCATGCAATAACATCCATGCAAAACAAGCTTGTTGACTAGCTGCTTTAAGAGCAATTGTTAGACTAGATAAATTGCTTGTAAGTGAGAGAGATAGAGAGCATAATCAAAAGCAAGGATGGCTATTAAACTTCAACATGAATATTATACGACACAAAGATAATGCATGAATAGGATGCCCTAAACCATGAGCTTGCTAGCATGGTGGATTGGAAGCCATAGGCATTTATTTGTCTTGAATGGTAAATCAACAATATGCACATATAGTTTAGGGACATGTGTTCTAAAAGACCATCAGTTGCCATGAATCTTAATGAAGCAAATATGAAAGAGTGACATACAATATGGGCTGAGAACAAAGGTAAGTATGATCGAATAAGAAGAACCGCATGATTGAGATCTAGGAGAAGAAATCAACCTCCTTGAGATATGGAATTATAGAGGAGCAAGTTGAGCAGTTAGAGGAGGGAGGCACTACAATTTTGATAGTTCAAGCAAGTGCTTGGAGGTCTCATTTAAAGGCCACAACGATGAGGTAGTCACCTAGGAAATATGACTTTTGTAACATATATCATGGAGTAAGAGATCTTTTGGGGAGAGCAGGTTGGGTATGAATCCTACAAGACTGTCTATCGAGTCCATCTAATAAGCTATCCGAGTTTCTTGCAATAGAGGTGGTACAATGGCAAACAATACAATACATGGGCAATGTCAGTACTCATAGAAAATAATAGGAATGATTTTCATAAGGCGATTTGAGCATTTTATCCACATGATGCTACATTTACCTGGTGTTGCAATGAGCTTGCTAAGTATCGATGCAGGAGAGTTTATTTATATCACCTAATTTACAAGCGCTAGCCAAAAGTACACCTATATGGAAATGGAGGATGATGAATGGTGCTAGTTGTGAACTCATACATCCACTTTCCATGAGGATTTTGGCACAATCATGCTCTAACTTAGGCACTGAAAGGGAGTCACTACAAGTACATCCCCACAACACTCCGAGGAATAGACTTAAGAAGCTTGTCTATACTTATTGCAATCATAAAACGTTAACTACATTAGGAGATGCAAAATATAGGAAGAAAGATCCAAAATGGACATATGATATCATCCCTAATGCCATCCCTTAGAGGTTCCTCCCATTAGTGAAACTACCATCATTGCAGCCCAAACAATTGAGGAGGAGTCGAGGAAGAAGGTGATACTGGTGATGAGGACGAGAATGACCTTATTGGTCTTCCAAACCACAATGATGATGAGCACGGTGAGCAACATGAGGATGTTGATGATGAATCTACTCCTTGTAGCCTTGATGATTACATTTTATGGTAATGGAGTAAATATTTAAACTCTTTCAAGTGTTAACAAATAAGATAAATGGGCTCTCTCTCTCTCTCTCTCTCTCTCACACACACACACACACACACGCGCGTGTGCATACACACACACACACACACACACTCTCTTACTATCCCTTCCTCCATTGGTTTGGTAACTTGCTCATTAGTTCTCCCCCCGACAACCCCCCCCCTAAAAAGAAAACCCCTCTTTCAATTTCTTTCCCTAGTATTTTCCTCTTTTAACCCACTCTCCATTCATTTCCCTTAAAAAAATTTCCCCTTCCCCCCTTCTTCCCCCCTTTTTTCCCTAATTTTCTTCATATTTTTCCTACCATTTTTTCTATTTTTCTTCCTAAAATTGTCTCCTAATTTTTATAAAATTTGCCTATTTTCCTAATTATTTCGTATTTTTCCCTAATTTCTCCTAATTTCTTCTAAACTCTTCCTAATTTATTTCCCTATTTATTTCCTAAGATATATTTTCCCCTAATTATTTCCTATGTATCCTAGATTTTTCTAAAAATGCAAACTTTCTTGGATACTCCTAATTTTCCCTTTTTCCTCATTTTGTTCTCTATTCCTAAATTTTTCTTATTTCTTTTTTAAGCCTAAATTCTTGTTAGCCTAATTCTTTTTCTTAGTTAATTTCTTTTTCTAAATTCCTCTATTTCTTTCAATACCTCTCCTTTTTCAAAATTATCTTTCCTTAAGTTTTTTTCCTTTTATTTCCTATTGTTCCTAATTATTTCCTAATTCTTTCTAATTTATTTCCTAATTATTCCCCTATATGTTTACTAACTATTCCCTAATTTTGTCTAAAATTCTAAAGCCTTTTAGATTGGGTAATGATACCTTTGTTAGATTGGTTAATTCTAAAAGCCTATTAGAATCGTTGAAACTAAAGACCTATTAGATTGGTTGAAGCTAAAACCTATGAGAGTGGTCCCTATGCTATTGACTCCTTGAGCCTTCACACTCCCTGACTGTGTACTTTGCTAGCCTATTTAAGGGGCCTCCATTGCTACGTGATGTAGTAAACCTCCATGGGTCCTTCAACCCACTATTGCTCCTACCCACTGCCTTCGTGGCCCTCTGCCCTTGCTCTAATTAAGCTCCTTAACTCTCTACCAAATCCCGCCTCCAAACTCTATCTAGAGTCCAGTGCCCTCCACTTCCCATGGCCCTGCATATGTTCTCTAGACTGCAACCACCCTACTTCTAAGCTCCAGCCTTCAAGGCTCAAGCTACAAGGCTCAAGCCTCCAAGCTTACGGTATTGAACATACCGATTCAACTCGTGACGCCACATCCACACCCACTAAAGAACTTTCAGGTTTTTTATACCTTTACTGTTTTCGGTTTTTTGTTTTCTGTTTTTTATTTTTCATATTCACCTACCTTCCCAACTGAAGTTAACCTGGTTCTTATCATGTTCTCTTGTTGGATGGTGGTACGTAAGCAGACTCCCCTCTTCAATAAAAGTGATGCTTGCTAGGACTTATCCAAGGTCAACTTCTATATAGTTTCCACAAAGACATGTCTACAAAAGGGCCCACTGCTAGTTTCCTTTACAAACATGGATTCACCGGCTTGTACAAACTTTTTTGTTAATTTGTCCTATTTCATTGTCTAGCTTCACTCTTTTGTCTTTTCACTATGCAAAGGGGTGTTGTAAAATCTTCCACACACATGTCGTTTCCCTTGCAACTCTAGACGGTTGCACATAGTACACTTAAGTCATTAAGGCTGTTTGGCTTTAAGATTCCCTTCTTTAACTTGTTCTTTATTTGTTTTATTTTTTCTAAAAAACATCTTTCTAATCCCTCTCTTGTCCTTGTAGAATTAATCATCGGATGTCACACTCTAAATCCAAAACTCTCTATAGCCCTCCCCTGATTTCGGCTCCCACCTCCCAAACAATACATTTAAATCATGACTTTTTTGGCCTTTTGACTCCTTTCATGTTTCTTTTGAGCAACACGATTTTATTACAATTACCTTGTTGGTTTTTTCGCTTTTTATATAAAACTCTTCTAAACTAGATTATTGTCAAAACTATCCACTTCCTTTACTTGCCTTATATTACTATAACCATAACTCATGTTGGTACGCTCTGCATGTGCCATGTGGTAGATGGAGCATCGAGTGCGGGGGTCCCAATCCCTTGCCTCCTAGCCACGCATGCCTCTCTCTCCCCCTAAAAAGTTTCGAGAGGGATTAGAAAGAGTCTTCAAATAAGCCGTTTATATTCACAGCCCCCAAGAGGGCACATATGCATATGGGATTATTTCCCAATATATCCATGTGTCGACAACACACAAGACCCCCTCTACAATTCATGAATTAACCATGTAGAGGGGTGAAGGCCACCAGTGACCTCCAACACCCCCTTGTGGACAAACCCCAAGGTACAACTGATCAAACCAAAGGCAACCCCCAACCAAAGTAAGGAGGGGCCAACCAAACAAGGCACATGGGACAAATCAAAGCCCATGTACATGTAGCCAACAAAGATCAGCCTCCACAGGTAGCCTGTAGCCAAAGCCCACGATAGTTGAATCATAGTCAGTGCCTTCAAGAGCCACTGCCACCACTGCCGTAATAGTCACAAACAATGCACCACCACGAACAGTCAGTCTTTGTTGACTACACAGCCCGTCAGATAGTCTGCAGGTTTAGTCCTACTCTAATACCATGTTGGTATGCTCTGTGCTTGCCATGTGGCAGATGGAGCATCGAGTGCGAGGGGTCCTAATCCCTCGCCTCCTAGCCACGCATGCCTCTCTCTCCCCCCAAAAAGTCTCGGGAGGGATTAGAGAGAGTCTTCAAATAAGCCTTTTATATTCACAGCCCCCAAGAGGGCACATATGCATATGGGATTATTTCCCAATATATACACGTGTCGACAATGCGCAAGACCCCCTCTACAATTCATGAATTAACCATGTAGAGGGGTGAAGGCCACCACCTCCAACAACTCACCCATATATCTTTCAAACCATTTTGTGTCCATATTGTTTACCTACCTCACTCAAGTACTTCTCTTCCATTCCTTTTCCATTACTTTAAATTGCACTTCTCAATACTTCTTATTCTCTTCAGGTAGACAGTAGGTCATCTGGTGTACCCTACTAGTGCAAAGGTTGGTACACACACACACACACACACACACAAACACACACACTATCCCTTCCTCCATTGGTTTGGTCACTTACTCATTACTTCTCCCCCCGATAACCCCCCCCCCAAACCCCTCTTTCAATTTCTCTCCCTAGTATTTCCCTCTTTTCACCCACTCTCCATTAATTTCCCTCGCATTTCTCTTCTTAAAAACTTTTCCCCCTCCCCCCTTCTTCCCCCCTTTTTTCCCTAATTTTTTTTATATTTTTCCTACCATTTTTTCTAATTTTCTTCCTAAATCTGTCTCCTAATTTTTATAAAATTTGCCTATTTTCCTAATTATTTCGTATTTGTCCCTAATTTTTCCTAATTTCTTCTAAGTTCTTCCTAATTTATTTTCCTATTTATTTCCTGATATATATTTTCCCCTAATTATTTCCTATGTATACTAGACTTTTCTAAAAATGCAAACTTTCGTAGATACTCCTAATTTTCCCTTTCCCTGATTTTGTTCTCTATTCCTAAAATTTTCTTATTTCTTTTTTAAGCCTAAATTCTTGTTAGCCTAATTCTTTTTCTCATTTATTTTTTTTTTGAATTCCTCTATTTCTTTTAATACCTCTCCTTTTTCAAAATTATATTTCCTTAGGTTTTTTCCTTTTATTTCCTATTGTTCCTAATTATTTCATAATTCTTTCTAATTTATTTCCGATTGGATAATGATACCTTTATTAGATTGCTTATTTCTAAAAGCCTATTAGAATCGTTGACACTAAAGACCCATTAGATTTGTTGAAGCTAAAACCTATGAGTGGTACCTATTCTATTGACTCCCCTCCCCGCACTTTCCGCCCGTGGCCCACTATTCTACAGTGCAATGACTCGCATGGTCTTTAAGCCAACGTGCATCCCAAGCCTTCACACTTCCCGACTGTGTACTTTGCTAGCCTATTTAAGGGGCCTCCATTGCTACGCACCACGGTAAACCTCCATGGGTCCTCCAGCCCACTATTGCTCCTGCCCACTGCCTTCACGGCCCTCTACCCTTGCTCTAATTTAGCTCCTTGGCTCTCTACCCAATCCTACCCTACTACTCTACTATTGCACCAAACAGCTGCACCTCGAGTCTTGGCCCTCGACTTCTTCACTTAAAGCTCCTCCCAAGTCCTCTTTGCTTTCGTTTTATTGCCTCTAGACCCAATGCCCTCCGCTTCTCATGGCCCCGCATACGTGCTCGAGATTGCAACCGCCCTACTTCCAAGCTCCAGCCTTCAAGGCTCAAGCTACAAGGCTCAAGCCTCCAAGCTTACGGTATTGAATGTATTGATTCAACTTGCGATGCCACATCCACGCCCACTAAAGAACTTTCAGGTCTTTTATACCTTTACTGTTTTCAATTTTTTGTTTTTTGTTTTTTATTTTTCATATTCTTTAAACCTCCCCCAACCCCCCCCTCCCCCCTCTCTCTATTAAAACATTCTTTAATCACTGCTCTATTAAAGTAACTTTTAATAAAGGTTTTTTTCATCTATCTTTCTTGAACCTTCCCTTTTTCTTGGTGGAAAACCCTACTTTTTGCTACTACTTCTAATCTCTCCCTTTTTTTCGAACCTATGGTTACCCCCCTTTTTTCCTCTACATGTTTTAAATGTTATATCTTATTTTTTTTGGTATACTCTTGTACTTTACTTTCTTCTAGAAAGATCCTAATTTTATAAAGGCTAGATACTTGGCCTTGAGTCCAATGTCATGTATATAATTTGGACAATGGTTTAGGCAATCTATGCAAGTGGCCTTTTTTATTCCAATCTCTTCTCCCACCTCTTCTTTCCAAAAGTAAGGGGCCCTTCTAAACTTGGTTCACCTTGTTCTCCCCCTTATATATCCCCAGGGTAAAAATTCTTTTTGTTTATTAATTACCCCATGTAATTGTTTCTCTCGCCCCCTTCTCCTTTCTTTCCCTCTCTCTCATTTTTTACTCACTCTTCCCTACATTATATAATTACCTTTCTTTCCCCTCTCATTTATTTTCAGTCTCCCTTTATGATTCCCCCTGGTTCGTCCCTTTTTAAGTTTTCACTTTACTAAGGTCCCCAAGTAATCTTTTCCTACCCTTCATGTTCTCATCTTTTGAAACCAAGATTTCCCTGTACATTTCCGCTCCTAACCTTCTTCCTAAACCACTCAACCTAACTTTTAACCTAAAACACTCTAACCTTATCCACATGTGAAGGACATATCTTTTACTTAATATGGTACAGTGTGTTGGTTAAGTTTATGGCTAAGCTTCTAGTTTATTGTGACCTCGATAACAAGGGAGGAGGGTTTATGACACCTGTCTTCCCAACTGAAGTTAACCTGGTTCTTATCATGTTCTCTTGTTAGGTGGTGGCAGGTAAGCAGTCTCCCCTCTTCAATAAAAGTGGTGCTTGCCCTAGGACTTATCCAAGCTCAACTTCTTTCCACAAAGACATGTCTACAAAAGGGGCCACTACTAGTTTCCTTTACAAATAGGGATTCACCGGCTTGTACAAACTTTTCCATTAATTTGTCCTATTTCATTGTCTAGCTTCGCTCTTTTGTCTTTTCACTATGCTAAGGGGTGTTGTAAAATCACACACACACACACACACACACACACACACACACAATCCTCTCGCCCCTTTTGCATTTACGTAATTAAATTCATTTATTTTATTGTAAAGACTTTTTCTGACCTTATCCTTGACTCTCTTACATTCCCTCTATCCACTTTCAACACCTCCTAATTTCCCTCTATCCTAATTTCTCCCTAAATTTTGCCTAATTATTTCTCCCTAGTTTTTGTCAAAATTTCCCTAATTTCTCCCTAAATTTTCTCCTAATTTTTTGCCACCCCCCGCCCCTTTTTTTCCTAATCTCCAATCTTTCCTAATTTTTTCCTATTTCTTCACATTTTTCCTTAATTTTTTCTTTTATTGTTTAATTATTTCTGATTCTCGATTTTTTCTCCTAGATTTTTACCTCCTGCTTCCTTTTTTTATCTTCAATTTTTTCCCTAATTCACTTCTTATTTTCCCTTCTTTGTTTCCAATCCTTTTATTTTTCTATTTGCTCCTAACTTACTTCTAAAACTTTCCTAATAAATCCTTTTCCCCATTTCTTCTATTTTTTCTTCCCCTCCCCCCCCATCTTCCCCTTCCCCCCTTTTTTCCTCTAATTTTTTCCCTTTAACCTCCCCCCCCCCTTTCTTTTTTCTCTTCTAAGTTTCCCTAATTTTCTCAAAATTTCCCTATTTTTTCTCTAAAGTCTCTATTTCCCCCCAAAGTTCCCCTATTTTGCCCCCTAACTTCCCCTATTTTCCCTCCAAATTTTGCCCCCAATTTTTCTCTACCCCCCCTTTTTTCCTATTTTTTCTCCTATTTCTCCCCTTGTTCTGCCTATTTTCTAATAAATTCTCCTATTTTCTCTCTCATTTTTTTCTCCCCTATTTCCTCTTTAACTTTTTCCTATTTTTTCTCTATCCACTTCTACCTTATTCTCCCTTTTCAAAAATTTTCTCTCTAACTAACTGCTATTTTACTCAACTCCTTTCAATTTTACTCAAATTTTACCTAGTTTCTATTTTGCCTACACACTTAACCTCACTCCCTAAGCAAACTGCTCTCCCTAAACACAACTACTCTACCTAACCCCCTCCTTGACTATCTCACTCCCCGACTGTCTCGCTCCTAACCCCACCTTCTTCTATCGTGCCATTTGCACCTTGTTTCCCCCCTGTCTGAGCCCTCCTTGATGTCTGTGCCTCCTACTCCACTAGCTCGCCAAGTCCTACTTCACCAACTTGCCTCCTACTCTACCATCTCGCCAACCAGATTGCATTGCCATCTCTGCGCTATGCTCCTTGCCTCTTGCCTCTTTTACTCTTTGCCCCTCCTTCCCCACTCTGTGCATCCCGCTTCATCATAATCCATCACACACTCCATATTCAAGGCTCATCAAAGCTATTTATTGGTCCCATTGTAGCTCGACTAAAACTATTAGTCGCCCCCAACCTCCCCTTCCACATGGACTCTTAGGTAGTGATACTTTCTAGTCCTTAAAACCTACAATTCTTTCTTAAACCCCCCTCTTTCCCTTACAACCATGCTTGTTATTACATCATTATATCTCATTATTACACTCCTTTTATTAAAAAAAACCCTCACTAATACTATGTCTTCCTTTTGTATACCTCCCCCTCTCTAATACCTTATCACTATCATGTCTTACTAGAGGCTTTACTTTATCTTTTTCCCCTCTTTTCCTTTATAATTTTTTGCCTTCTATATTATCATGAATCACACTCCATTCCCTTATATACATTTAAGCTTTAAGCAATGCTTATACTAGCCTAGCTTGTAAATTTCTTGTTTAACATTTATTTTTATGGCTTAATACTTAATTTATTCCCCTACTTCCCCACCCCTCCCCCTTTTTTTTGCATAAAGAAAGTACTTAAATGTCATTGTTCAGTAATTTTTCTTCTCATTCATTTCCATATGCATTCACACATAATTCACAAATTTTTCATTGTACCTTCACTTTATCACCCACATTATTCCCTTAACTTAAATTCTATTGTCCTACACTCCTCCCTTGGTCATACCGTTTTCTCTGTACAACGTTTTCATTCATCTTTTACACCTAGCTTGATAAGTTTGTGGTTAAGTGTTTATTTTTATTGTGACCCCGATAACAAGGGAGGGGTGTTTATGACACTTGTCTTCCCAACTAAGGTATAACTGGTTCTTACCATGTTTTTCTTATTGGATGGTTGCAGGTATGCCGACTCTCCTTTTCAATAAAAGTGATGCTTGCTATGACTTATCAAAGCAAAACTCATTTGTACAATCATGCATACTATAATTAGAGAAATTTTGTTAAAATACAGTAGTTTACTCTTTTGCATCCATTACCAAAATTGTTTTCATTTCACTATGAAACGGGGTTTTGTCAAGTCTTCACACACACACACACACACACACACACACACACACACACGCATGCACGCACTCATGCATGCACATGCACATGTACATGCACAAGTGCATGCACACACACACACACATGCACATAAACATAAACACATGTGTGCATGGATGCACATGCACGCGCACACACACATGATGATTTTGGGACTTGAATAACTTGCAAAATCTTGAATGGGTTGCTTAAATGAGATGGTGCAACTTGCTTATCTATTCATGTGAGGTGCCAATTTTATTCAAAGATATTATATTGATGTGTGTTTATGCATTTTGAGTCTAGAATTTGAAAACAGGATTTGCATGATGATGTGCATTTGGTTGCAGATGTGTTTGATTGCTTTGATATCTAGTGTATCAATTATAACTTGGCAAAATGCTCTTTTTTGCGATTTTTCACTTGACTATAGTTTATGTCTTCATTATTGAGTAACGGGGCATTGCCCTAGCACCATGGCAAAGTGTAATAGATTTATTTAGAGAGCCAAGTAGGTGTCACCCTTATACAAGGGGCACCTCTAGATCTCACCATAGTACAATATTTGCATCTCTATCCAACATAGTCACATACATTGATTGCAAACTCCCATTCTATTCCAACACATTTATGTTTTTCGTGCCCCAAAATTTCCACTTTCCTTTGTGCTTCTTGAAAAGCTTCTAGAAATGTTTTAGTTATACCTTGATCAAAACTCTCATGAATATGATATGGTGATGCTGTTGCATTCGCTTGTCATTATGGAGCTTCATTTTGACTTGCATTAGCATTAAGAACTCCAACCCTATTCTCATCAACCACATTGTATACGAGATCAAGTGAGGCCTCTATGTTATCATCTTGGGTAGCAACACCTTGCCTCCTACTTGAAGCTCATTCTGTTGTTGTGCTTCTAGTATTGTTAAACCATTTCCAAGGATAGCACATTGGCTATCCATGTTCGATTAGATCTAGGGCTTGTGTGCACATTTGCACTACATTGTATTACATTTAGGTATACATATATCCCCCTCATCCTCGGGGGTAGTGGCCTCTCCTTGGCCCTTTGTGGCCCTTCGACACCATGACGAGTGATCCTCTACCACTTTCGCTCATACCTCCTCTATTGCCTCTGCCCCTTGGTCCCTCCACAGTCTGCCCCTCCAAAACTCAAATCTTCTTTCGCTTCTTCTCAGGTTGCCCTCCGCCTGCTGCTGTTGCCTCTGCCCCTCTAGTGCCCCATAGTTTTGTCATCGTCCCTTTGTTGGCTCTCGATTGTCCCTCCACCATGCCCTGCCTATTTGCTTCTTTTTTCCTCTCCTCCATCCCCCCTCTGTGACACCATCCCCCTCCTCCCTCACCACCTGACCTCCGCTTGTTTTGCAAAGCTATAGCCTGTAAGTATAGAGATGAGAAATAGACACATAGTACTAGTTAAGCCTTCAAACACACCATTGGGTGTCTATGTGATGTTGGAAGTCACATAGGAGGCCAAATAAAAAACTATATAATAAGAAGTAAGAACCAGCAAACTACTCTAGAAAAAGGAGCCTATCCTACAATAGAGAACCACCTAAACTCTAATAACAGGAATAATAGCTCTCTCAATTCTCTCTCTCTCTCTCTCTTTCTCTCTCTCTCTCTCTCATTTATCTTCAACTCACTCCCTCTTCTCAACTTCTTCTTGTAGCACTTAGTCTCCTACTCTAACTACACACTAATGGGCCTATTTTTGGAGACCAAGAAATCATTGTAAATATCACACATGTTGTACATATCACACATAGAAACACCAGTAGTAGGTAGGTGGTATTAGCACTACTAGGCTCATCTAGTCTAGGGTGGGTTAGATACACGTGATCCTATGGTTTACTTGGACACATCTTTAGCAAAAACTAAAAAAGTAGAGATTGCATGGATGTAGGTCAGTAAAAAATAAAATTGAGGTCATTTTTTGAATGTATAATTGATTTTGAAGCCATTGAGGTGTTCCCTAAAGCAAGTAGAGTCATGTGATTTGAGGAGGAGGCTATTTTTGAGGTCTCAAGGCTATTTTGGATGCAAAAGAGTTGTGGGATGCTATTTCATGCATGCAGTTTTTTAAATAGGCGACCTTTGTAGAGACTATATCTAAAGATACACATCAAATTTCATCATGCTTATTGAAAAGAAGCTGTAAGAAGATTGAGAGATACAATTTTGTTTGTATAGAGCATCAATCCAACTTTAGTATCAAAAGTTATCACCGTTGCAAGGACTGGCAAGGGGATGATAGTTATTGCGCCTATTATTGGCTCAAGGTGCTGGGTGTTATTGTGCAACTTGATGAGTAGATTATCTTCTTGCTTTAGAGTTCTTGGTTTTTAATGGTTTGTAAGGAGTTGATGATGCATATGCTTGAGTTCTAAACAATTCTATAAAGCCAATTTCCTTGTTGCTCTACCCATCCCCATTAACACAAGGCATGGGCATCATCATGGGGTGCTCCCATCCTAGCCTCACAAGCTCTTACCATGCCAACTGTATAGGAAGGGGTAAATCAAAACCCTGGAATGCCATCACAAGTAGAGACTGTTGAAAGATGTCATCATGATGCATAGTCCACTATCCCTAAAGTGAGTCATAGAGCTCATCACATGCATACTCAATAAATGGTATCGACACCCAATAATAATCATAGTTATGTGGTAGGGGGTGGGAGATGTAGTGGTGAGGTGGAGAGATATTAAAGTGGTTGGGGGAGGAGAGGGCCATGTGGAGGGATAAGGGAGTAGGTGTGGTAATGCGGTTGTGGGGGGACACAAGCCTTGGATGGGAATCAAATGCTTCCCTTCCAATCACTCACACTGATTTGATAAGATATTGTACATATCCTCATGAACACTAGAGCAAAGTCCAAGGTTCCTCACGTGCAACAATGACTAAGGGAGTGGGACTTTGGTTTACTACTCACACAATCATAGTCAGAAAGCCAAGTAGAAGATGCCTCTTTTATAGGTTGAGATAGTCTTCTCTTCCACACACATGTATGTTAATGATGATGTGATCAAGATGATGTCTTACAATCATATCAAGCATAATCTACTCGCAAAGGTCAAGTGACCTTTCAAACTCACAAAAGACAAACCCAAACCATTCTTGACAATTACACTCTCCGGAATGGTTATGGTAGTTGAGTTATCACAAGAATTTATTGTGATTTCATGAATTTTGATCCTACTTAATAGATGTTTATTCTCTCTCTCTCTCTCTCTCTCTCTCTCTCTCACCTTCGAAGTTGCTACTCACCTCCAAAGTTGCTCCTAGCAAGATCTATTGCCATCACTTAGACCTCTGGACCATCATCAATCTTTGAGGCTATGCAGGTGATTGCTTAATCTAGGTGTAATACGTTGTCATTGCTAGTCAAAGCATTCTCTTATTATATGCCCATGTGCACTAGGCACTGCATCATATTTGCCATTATCTTCAAGTTTTTTTGTCCTGCCCTGGTAGCCTTAGCAATGCTTCAAATTGGGCAAAGAATAAATTAGGCAATTTTAGAAATTTTGGAAGTGCATTTTTCCTATTGGACAATATGTTGACTCTTCTTCATTGGACTTGAATGTAGACTTTAAAGTGGGTGACTCTCTCTCTCTCTCTCTCTCTCTCTCTCTCTCTCTCTCTCTCTCCCTCTCCCCCCCCCCCTCTCTCTCTCTCTCTCTCTCTCTCTCTCTCTCTCTCTCTCCCCCCCCCCCCCTCTCTCTCTCTCTCTCCTTATTTATCTCCTCAAGTCTTCTTACACACCAACTCCACCTTTTCTGCCCAAACCCCCCCCCTCTCTCTCTCTTTCTCTCTCTCCACTTTATCTCATATAGTTTTCCTCCACACCATTTCCTTTTTGTTTGCTTTTTTAACCTTGGGTAGGTCTTATGAATGATTAAATATAATTCACCTTATTCCTTCCTTGCCCTTTAATCACTCCTTTTTTAGGGAAGTATCTGTCAAGGAGGGCAAGGGTTATGCAGACAACACTGAGGCTTTGATGTTCTTGGAAACTTTGACATTGGACGCAACTAACATCACGGTATCTTTTCATACTGTGGTGCTAGAAATATACAATAATATAAGTAGAAGAGTCCTATCATCGGATGTCTTATCAGAGTTGGTTGCCTTGGTTGGAGCTTCGATAAGATCACTTGGATCGGATCCTTGTTTGCTGATCAATCTCGGCTTGAGGGATGCACTTGGATGGAAGGAAAATGTAGAGGATTTCATTATAGTAGGTTTGCACAACCTGTAGCATGGATCCTCCCCATCCAATGGAAATTTATGGCAACGATCTGGCATCTTATCCTAGATCAAACGAAATAAACTTGAAAGATTCCTACAATGTTGATGCTTTAGGAGAGCTTAAAGCTTGTAAACTCTAGTGATGATGCCCAACCCATATAGTGCGGCCCATGGCTAGCAACAAGAGCATAGAGATGAGTGAATTTGTGAGTCTAAATTGCACTAACAATAGGTAGCCGACATAGCAAACCCAACAAAGGCAAGAAAGCACATCAACATCCTGCCATTTGTAGCTCCTACAAAAGCCTCTTTTGCTAGCATGAACTACAGAACTTTAATCTTATCCTTTAAAACTTGAGGAAGTATTTCAAGCCTTTGCAATCTTAGCATAGTTATAGCAAAAAAGTGACTGACCATAAAACACTGTGACATGCAATAAAATGGTAGCTTCTGGTAAACTAAGTAATGCTATTTTCCTATATTTTCAATTAAAAGGGGGACATACTATCACCCAATAGTGATATGTTATCTCTTGAATGATAATGGCTTGAAAGTTTAAACTGCAATAAGCAATGGAAGGTTCCTGGCAACCTTTAATCTTATAGTTCTAGCCAGTCTTAACAATAGGGAGCAGTTGCATCTTCAACTAGATCTTGTAGTTGTTTTGAGCCTCCTTGCTGCAAACTGGTTCCCTTATCTTAATTGCTGTGTAGAATGCAAAATACCTTTCCTTTCCTCCTTGCAAATTGGTCCCAACAATGGAGCCAAAATGTTAACCTTCAAACACACCACTGGCTATCTTGAAGGCACATAGGAGGCCAAATAGAAAACTATTTTCCTACAATACCTAAACTCTACCCTAACCTAAGGAATAGAAACTCTCTTTTCTGATATCTGCTGCTGAAAATAGCCACCTACACACTTTTGACTGCAGTCCAAGAACTTCCAGTTACCACCGCACAACTGATCAACTGGAATCAAAATGGCACTTTGCTCCTTTCAGTGGCAAGGCAAAGCAATGCACCAACCAATAATGGAAATCAAGGTGTCCAATAATGCCTTAAAATATTCCAACAGTCAATCACTAGCAGCTCATAGCATGAGCAAACAACAATCAATATGTAGCCAGAATCAGGAATAAAAACATAAGGCATGGGCATCATAATGGGGTGACCCCATTTTCACCACACAAGCTTAGCCATGCAAGCATGCACAAAATGGGGCAAATCAAGTCTCTAGGAAGGGGGGATTGAGGTATGCCACCCACATGTCTCACCACACATGAAGTATGAACTCTAACAAGTTGAGAAGAACCATCATGTAAGAGAAGCTAACAACTGAAGGAGAAGAATCATCTACGTAGCAAAAGACAAGGTATTGCAATACTCATGACTAACCTCGATATTGCTCTAAGGTGTTTCCAATGTTGATGGAGTGAGAGATTCCAAATTGATAGCATTTATGCTAGTATGTCGTAAGAGTATGAAGCCTAACCTGACAATGTTATCAGATGCTATAAATAGGAGTAGAATATCAAAGAGAGAGATAGATCATCAATCCATTCACTCTCTTCCATTCAAGCATATGAAGGTCAATTGACCTTCTAATTCATAGGTCAAGAAGCCATTAAATTAAGCCTACATTCTAAAGAGGGCTATCATTAACAATGCTCTATCCATCTAAGTTTAAATTAAGATGCTTGGAATTAGACATATACTTTTGTGGAATGGGATGTGAGATTGGAGCCCATGTGCCCCAAAATTCTCCAATGATTTTAGAAAAATATTTGTATATAAAGGATCATGGCACTTGGAGTTCAACCATGTGTGTTGTTTAAATTAAGATATTTGGAGTTAGACATGCACGTTTGGGCAACGGGATGGGGAGGCAATTTAGGAGAATATTTGTACACAAAGGATCATGCCAACTCAATTTTTACTATATGCAAACAGATCTTAGATAGTGAGTTAAAAAAAGTAAATTCAACAAAAACAACTTAATAGGTGATTAGTGTGCATATGCATGTGTGTGTGCATGCATGCACATGCATGCATGTGGGTGCATGCATGCATGTGTATGTGTGTGTGTGTGTGTGTGTGCGTGCGTGCGCACGCATGCACGTGCATGTGCACGCTAATTTAGGAGTTTTAAGGATTATAAGGGTACATCGAGATTGGGAGAGAAATAAATGTTAAAGTAGAATGAGGATTGGAGTTAAGGGGAAGAGTAGATTTGAGAAAGGAAGAGAAGGAGGGAGAGTTGGACAGTGAAAACATGGAAGGGAAGAGGGAGGGAGGATGGAATATCACAAGGGTGGAGCATGTTATTACACATTTTATGGTGTTTAAAGAGCATGGACACAAGGATATCAAGCACATGAACACAAAATATATGCATCACAAAGTGCATCTTATCAAAATTCATGTACATCTTATTTTCTTAAATTTTAAAAGGACTTTAGAATTATCTATTTCTTTTTTGAGATCCAATATATAAACTGTTGTTTTTTCAATATTAGGATGTCTAAAATAACTTGAGAATAATCTTCTATATTAAATTATCATATGTGTTTATGTATTGGTTTAAATTTCATCTAAGTTTTAGAATTTTGATAAAATATAGTGCTATTTTGGAAAAAATGTTTTGGCAAGTGGACTTAGGTGAGCGGTGTTATGGATAAATTTTTCTAAGGAAAAAGGCATTAATATGTGTGTGTGTTTGTATGTGTGGCAATAGCATAATAAAATATGGTGTGCATAGGGCCCAAGGTTGAGATGGCAGGGCATGACCATGTGCCACCCTTACACGTAAGAGGACCCATAAGGTGTGATCCATGGTAGTAATATTTTAGAATGTAAGGTGGCATGGCTCCTCCATATGCACCCCTCCACCTAGGCTGCATTTACTGAGATATGGCTCAAAGTCCATGAGAGAAGTAATATAAAATAGGTGGAGATGGATATTATATTGGGTTATTCCCTCCACATAGGATAGGCCCATGTGGGGGAGGTATAGATAGTTCAAAAATGCAAGTTAAATAATGGGGAAAGTAGGATGAGGTGGCAAGATTCCTTGTGCCAACCCTCCACTTGTCCTCCTAGATGTTTGAACGTATTATAAAATTGGAAAAAGACCAAGGGAGTATCATAGACTTGGGATATGGGAGTTGATATATGTGAAAAAATGTGGCCAAGCATTATCGCACACAATTGAGAGTGCGTAACCACCTAGCCCACATGGGAGACTCTTTCACACACACCATGCATGTGAGAGGATGTATTTATTGGGAGAGACCCTCTCTCTTGGCTATAAAAGAAGGGGGCTATTCCTTGATAAGACACGCTCATTCTTGTAAAGCCACCTAGCTAGTACTTTGATTTCTCCCTTCCCTTTCTTTCAAAATAAAGCATGGTCGTTTTTCCTTGATGTTTTCATCTTTACATTCCTCCTCCCATCATGTACATGCTTCACTTCCCCCTCTCCCTTTCCCCTTGTGTCATAGTCTCCCTCTTCATTCCCTCCCCTTCTAATTCCTTTTCCCCTCCCATGATAACATTTCGCCCTCACGTTCTCCTTTCCTCTATGGCCCTCGAGCGTTTCCATACTTAGCCTTTAGCCTCTGGTCCTGATTTCTTTTCTGGCTAATAGAAATGGTGTGGATGCTGGGATCGAAATCTCCACGGCTAGTGGTATAAAATCTGTTACTCTTACGACTAGGTGCGGCACTGCGGCCTCTTTCGTGTGTAGTTCTCTTCTTCTGCACCTCCAAACTACATGCCTTCCTTGTCTCTACGGCTGTAAAACTGCCCTGCTTCTGCGCTTCTAGTCGACCTGCTTTCTGCTTGTGGTTCCCATGTGTATTCTGGCTAGCGAATCTTCTGCTCATACCGATTGCAGCTGCAGAACTGCAACATCTGTGCTCCCACGTGTGCATTTGCGCATTCGCTATGCACACCCGCACGCATCGTGGACAGATCGCGACGTCTTTCTGGGCTCCTACGTCTTCTGGTTGCGAACTGTTTTTCTGGGTTTCTGCAAAACTATAACAGATCCCGTGCCCCCCTCTCTTCTCTTCTTCTTCTTCTTCTCCTCCTTCTCTTTCTCTTCTCCTTCTCCTCTCCTTTCCTCTCTTTTTATTAAAGATTGGGATTTGAACCCAAGACCTCCCCCTTCACAAAAGGGAGACTTACCATTGGGCTAGCAGATAAGAAGGCCAACAGATAAGAAGTGATGAAAATGTAATGATTCTTGCTTATGTATTGAAATCTTAGAAACTATAACTCTCTAACCATAGGGAGTTTTCACATGCTTTAAAAAGCAAAAGTACTTCACTTCATGTGCTCTACTCATATCTCCTACTAGATCGCATATTCTGAACTTTTTTAAGTTCACTTCACGGATGCACACCACACAAAGAGGGTGGATATTTATGTCACTTCTTGACGAGTTCAAGGATTTGGTGCCTGGTCCTCCGCAGCTTACGGCTACCAATGGGCGAGATCTTTTTCTTGATCTTCATGTCGATCTGCAACAACTGATTGTACAGTGCATTGCTCAAGGAGACGACGGGTGGGATGATACACCATGGATGATTCAAGGTGAAGAACTACTGATACGCTGGGAGAACTTTGATTTCAATTCTACTCATTGTACGGTGATCAAGCTACTTACTGCTTCAAAGGTAATTAAAAAGGTATTCTTCTTTGAAGGGTGGGATGCTTCCCAAGCTTGGGGGGAGATTTAGCGCATCTGCTTATTAATTATTGTGGATAAGCTCGTCTTGAATGGTTTATTCTTTATCTCACTACAAAGGTTTCTAGGCCTTGGCTATGGTTGGTAATGTTTCGACCAAGGAATCCATTTGTAACTAATCAATCCTTTGTGCCTCATTTTGAGCTTCAAGTTGTAATTCTTTTTGGTCTAAAGATAAACTATCAACAAAGGATTGCCAGTTTATTTGGTGCTGAACGTTTGACTCAAGTATTGAATTCTCCCCACCCTCTCCTTCTACCTATCTTGGACTACCGAGAAACTTGGGATGTCAGATTTTAGTCTTAGTGTGATGACATCTTGGATCCTTCAATTTGATGAAGCTTACAAACCTTCGACCAAGGCTATTGGCATGGGTGTGAAGCTCACTTCACCAGGTGGTGAGGAGTATTGTTATAGCAAGTCTGCACCTGCAAGTACATGCAACCAAGCTACTCGGCACTCATTTTTGGGCTACAAAAGGTACAAGAGCATTGCATCAAGCAACTTGAGGTGCAAGGAGATTCTCAACTAGTGTGTGAACAAGTTAGTGGAAGGTGGAAGGTGCGAAGCAAAGGCTTGGTTCCATGACATCAACAAGCATTGGAACTGTGCCAACAATTTGAAGAGGTAAAAATTCAACATATCCCTCGAGCTCAAAATATAGTTGCTGATTTCTTAGCACATGAAGCTTATACTTCAATCACACATGACGCGAGTGGAAGCACCATCCTAATAAAGCTGCAAGCCACGAAAGAGGGTGATCATTTGTAAGGAATGCAAAGGTTGTGGTCATCATGAAACTAAGTGTTAGGCATATTTGATACGAGTTTACTGACTTTGGAAGATCATCAGAAAGATCCTCAAGGACATTGCTCAAAAGACGGATGCCAGACTGCACACCCGTTGAAGAAATAGCATGGTGACTACAAGAATTGAAAGAAGCTAAAGGTGATGTGCAAGCTCTCCAACTATTGACGTTTGTCATGGAATTCTTGTTTGCCTTGATGAACAACCTCATGCAGCGTCGCATCTCTAACTCTCACTTGTAAAGATGGCTGCAATACCATGAGGGTTGGTCCTTTTAAGATTGTCTATGAGCTATTCTATGCTGAAAATTCTTCCCTTGTAGTATTTCACAATACACTAGTCACACCCTACCTTGCCTATGTGTGCTTTGTGGATATATCTTCACTTGATTTTCAGTTCAAGCTATCTCTTTCCATTGTTTGCCCATAGATAAGCCTCATTTTGTCTCTCTCTTTTCCATTTTCCATGGCTAACATTCTCATGTTTTGTGGATGGGTTGAAGAAAATCCAAATGAGTATCTTGTGGCCTTCAAGCACCGTTGTGTTTCTCTCAACTTTCTTACTAAAAACAGATGGCTATTGGTTCTTCCCACATTTCTAGAGGGTTTGGCTCAAGTGTGGTATGAGAAGCAGGCTGAAGATGTTTGCCAAAGCTGGCCAAGGTTGACAGCAATGATGATTGAGTATTTCGACAAAGAAGAGGAGTCAAAGAATGTGTACCTACAAGTGGCAAACTTGAAGCAGTCAAAAGGTGAGATGGCACGTCGATATGTGAATCGAGCAGCGGTGCTCCTGGACCGTTTAATTGCCACATAGGAGGACAATGTCGGATTTCGAGCTAGAATGACTCAACATGTGCTGGGCTACCTTGTAGCAGGAGTAAGTGATGAATTCTACCTCAAGATTAAATGGGAGAATCCAGAAACTATGGTGCTAGCAAATGAGATTGCTTAAAAGTTTGATAAAGTTCAGTCTGATCCTGCTTTAAACAAGACGATTGTCCCTCCGCAACCCCCTCAATTCTTGCAATAACAACCTAAGGGGTCTAACTTAGGGGCATACCCCCACCCCTCATCAGGGATGTATCCACCACCTCCACCTCAAATGTATGGTCCTCCCTTAGATGCTTACCCTCAACAAGGTGTATATTTTCACCCTTCGCCTCAAAGATTTCCCCAGCTTTGCCCATGAGCCCCCCTCCTTTCTACACCCTCGGCCCCTCTAACTAAAGAGGCCCCTCCTGCAAAAGAACCCGGAGTCGATGACCTAGCCAAGGCCCTTAATGATCTTTGGCTTGAGATGGTGGGCATAAAAAATCAAGCCAACTGCCCTCCAAGAGACTGAGCTAATGTTGTATGCTACGAGTGCCACCAGAAAGGTCATTATTGCATGGAATGTTCCAATATTCCAAGGGTGAATCTTCTAAGTGAATCTGGCACTGAGGATTTTGATGTAGAGATCCTTGACCTTGGGAAAAGAAGTCGTACCACCTCATACCCCTCTCCAAACCATGGACCAGACTGCCCCAAGAAAAAGGTGTCCTTCTCAGAGCCCTCAGATGACAGACCCACCAATAGAGAAGACTAAAAGATCTTGCAGGAGTAAGTGGTCGCCCTCGGATTTTTCCCATCGACTCACGACAAGAAGACTATTCGATCGTTCAGGACCTTGCTCATCATTCTTTGAGCATCATGCTCCCTCAACTAATAGCATTAAGCCCTAAGGTGAGACATGAGTTGCAGCAAGGGCTCTCAACAAGGAGGAATAAGAAAAAGGGAAAGGTAAGAGAGATATCTTCTATCTCTGAAGAAATTGATCGGCACCCACATATAGTCGATGTCATCATAGATAATTGCCGTGTCAAAAATGTGTGTTGATGGGGGAGCTGCATGTAATATCATGGTGCCCTGAATCATGAAGAAATTGAATTTGAAATGTACAAGGCGTTCCTCCACTCGAATCAAGGTAGCAGATTGTCGACGACTCGCCACCTTGGGAGTCATTAAGGATTTGCCCATCACTATCAATGGGTTGACCACCACCATCAATTTCTATGTAGTGGACATTGAAGATATAGGTAGGAGTTACCCAGCCATACTTGGGAGACCATGGTTGAGAAAGAGTGATGTAGTCAGCTATTGGAAGACATGACACATGTCTTTTGGTGCTTCTAAGGAGAAGATCCCAGTGCAACCAGGTGCCACGAAACCAGAAGAAGAAGAGGAGCAAGACAGTGATTCTCTCTCATCCTCGGTGTCTGAATCAATGGAAGAATCAGATGGGGGTAGGAGTCCTCAGAGGAGGAAGTTTACATGATGGGGGTGTCTCTGACCCCACCACCTATAGAAAAGGTAATAGCTAGTCCTCAACAACTTGAATCTATGCTTTCCCCAAACCTCACTCCAAGTGAGAAAGACGAGTTCCTAGAAATGTTCAAAGATTTCCCTGACCTCTTTGCAACTAGCTACCACCACCTTCACTATGTGACTGCCATAGAGCACAAGATAGAGCTGAAGCCTGATGCAAAGCCTGTGGCTCAGAAGTATCAGAGATTAGGGCCCCTATAGACTGATGCTTTGCGCTTGGAGTTGCAGAAGCTTGTAGAAGCTGGGTTTATTGTTCCGGTTCACAATATTGAATGGGTTTCACCAATGGTAGTCACCCCAAAGAAAAACAACAAGTGGCAGGTCTGCATCGACTATAAGAAACTCAATGTAGCCACCAAGAGGGACCATCATCCTCTTCTCTTTCAAGACCTCATTCTTGAGAAGGTACTTTGGTCATGAGATGTATACTTTCTGTGATGGTTACTTTGGGTTTTATCAAATCAGAATTGCTGAAGAAGATGTGCTTAAAACCACATTTGCCACACTTTGGGGGACATTGCATTCAAAGTAATGCCATTTGGCCTCACTAATGCTCCTGCTACCTTTCAAAGATTTATGCAGATGGTGTTTGCTTCTTATTTGGGAGATTTCTTGGAGGTGTTTTATATGATTTTTGTATATTCTCATCACGTAAGAAGCATGTCATAAAGGTTAGGTTGGCCTTCCAAAGGGTCAATGATGCGAATGGTAGTCTCAAGCAAAGAAATGCACCATTGGAGCCACTCAAGGGAGGTTACTGGGACATATTGTCTCATCCGAAGGTGTCAAGCTTGACCCCGAGAAGGTAGAAGCCATCCTCAAGCTCTCCCCGCCAACAACCAAATGTCAGGTATGCTCATTTGTCAATCTAGTAGGATATTATCGCCGCTTCATTGATCAATATGCTGCTTTGACACGACCCATGACTATGCTATTAAAAGATGGGGTTGATTTCTCTTGGGATGAGGATTGTGATCATGGGTTTGCACAAATCAAGAATGCTATGGCTTCAGAACCCATTCTACGCAATTCAGATTGGTCAAAGACTTTCTATATCAATCTTGGGTTTGGTGAGCACACTCTGGCAGGTATTCTTCTCCAGCAAGGGGAGGATCGGTTCATGTATCCCGTTCAATTTGCTTCTCGATAATTGCTCGACACCGAACGACGCTACTCAGAGGCTGACAAGCATGCCTTGTCTTTGGTTTTCTGCATTGAGAAATTTAAGCATTATGTGGCTGGAAAGTCCTTCATTATAATCTCTAGCAATGGTCTTGCAAAGTAGGTTCTTCAATCACCAAATCCCATGGGCCGGTTGGCCAAATGGTTGGCAGTTCTACAAGAATATGATTTTTCTTTCAAAATTACAAAAGGGAGTTGTTCCACCTTGAAGAATGCTTTGATTGATTTAGAGGAGTGCCTCGATGTAACGCTTGTAGCAGCCATAGAAGTGGGGGATCCATGGTATGGCAGTATCTACAGGTTTCTGACTGCTTTCTCCTTTCCTCCAGAAAGTACTAGCTATGAGAGAAAGAAGATCTGCAGAGATAGTAGGCGCTACACCCTCTTTGATGGGGTATTATACCATCAAGGCATGGATGGGATACTAAGACGGGCCATTGATGCAGATGAAGTACCTAAGGTATTGAAGCATTATCATGATGGATTTTGTGGAGGCCACTATGCCAATGACTATACAGCTAAGAAGATTTTACATGCTGGATACTATTGGCTGACCTTGTTCAAGGATGTCACTTTGTATTGCAAAACATGTGAACCATGTCAATTCTTTGGTAGGAAGGATTTGCGTCCTAGGCAACATCACCCAGTGATGTCCATCCATCTGTTTTAGAAGTGGGGAATAGATTTTGTCGGGCCCTTGCCCATGACTACCCGCAAAAAGAAGTATCTTTTGGTAGCCACTCAGTATGTCACTAAGTGGGCTGAAGCTATCGCCCTCCCTGTTGCAAATGGTAAGGCAGTTTCAAATTTCATATTTGAACGTATTTGCACAAGGTTTGGGACACCCATGGAAATAGTCTCCGACCATGGGAGTCCATTCTTAAATGAAGCAGTGGAGTTACTCATGGATCGCATGGGTATTGATCATCGCACTTCTAGCATCTATTATCCAACATCCATGGGTCAAACGGAGTGGACCAATGGCCTCCTTTGTAAAACCATGGGAAAAATGGCCACAGGGAACGGGAGCCATTGGGATCAGAAGGTCATAGAAGATGTATGGGCTTACAACATCACTGATAAAACATCTACAAGTCACACTCCTTTTGAGTTTGTATATGGTACTGAGGCCATTTTACCACTAGAGATAGAGATTCTAGCTTTGAGATTGGCAACAAAACAGAGGTAGAGATAGAGATTCCAGCTTTGAGATTGGCAACAAAACAGAGGGGATGACAGAAGATGAACATGTAGAGGCCCAGTTGGTGCAACTTGAGAAGCTAGATGAAACCGGACACCTTGCCCTACATCAAACAGAGATTCAAAAGAATCGACAAAAGGCCCGCTTGGATGCTAAGATTCACAAGGGATGGGAAAGACACTTTGCTGAGGGGGATGTTGTGCTATGCTTTGATAACAGACTGGACCACCAAATGGATAAGAAGTCTTTGCCATTGTGGACCGGTCCATACAAAGTCATCAAGGAACGTAGCAATGGGTCTGTACAAGTTCAGGAGCTGCATGAGCCATATGGCAGGAAGGTGATCAACAAGCGTTATCTCAAGTGCTTCTTTGTGCATGATGGACCCAGGCATGGAAATGCTGTGCATTCCTTGCCTGGGGTGGGGAACTGTTATGGATAAATTTGTCTAAGAAAAAAGGCATTAATATGTGTGTGTGTCTGTATGTGTGGCAATAGTATAATAAAATATTGTGTGCATAGGGCCCAGGGTTGAGGTGGCAGGGCATGACCACGTGCCACCCTTCCATGTAAGAGGATCCATAAGGTGTGATCCATGGTAGTAATATTTTAAAATGTAAGGTGGCATGGCTCCTCCATGTGCCACCCCTCCACCTAGGCTGCATTTATTGAGATATGGCTCAAAGTCCATGGGAGAAGTAATATAAAATAGGTGGAGATGGATATTATATTGGGTTATTCCCTTCATATAGGATAGGCCCATGTGGGGGCGGTACAGATAGTCCAAGGATGTAAGTTAAATAATGGGGAAAGTAGGATGAGGTGGCAAGATTCCTTGTGCCAACCCTCCACTTGTCCTCCTAGATGTTTGAACGTATTATAAAATTGGGAAAAGACCAAGGGAGTATCATAGACTTGGGATATGGGAGTTGATATATGTGGAAAAATGTGGCCAAGCGTTATCGCACACAATTAATTGAGAGTGCGTAACCACCTAGCCCACATGGGAGACTCTTCCACACACACCATGCATGTGGGAGGATGTATTTATTGGGAGAGACCCTCTCTCTTGGCTATAAAAAGAGGGGGTTATTCCTTGATGAGACACGCTCATTCTTGTAAAGCCACCTAGCTAGTACTTTGATTTCTCCCTTCCCTTCCTTTCAAAATAAAGCATGGTCCTTTTCCCTTGATGTCTCCATCTTTACATTCCTCCTCCCATCATGTACATGCTTCTCTTCCCCCTCTCCCTTTCCCCTTGTGTCATAGTCTCCCTCTTCATTCCCTCCCCTTCTAATTCCTTTTCCCCTCCCATGATAACGTTTTGCCCTCACGTTCTCCTTTCCTCTATGGCCCTCGAGCATCGCCATGCTTAGCCTTTAGCCTCTGGTCTTGATTTCTTTTCTGGCTAATGGTGGTCACCATTTTACATGAGCTGTCACAGTTTTCAGGGAGCTTTCAATAGTTTAGATGAGTGCAGTTAGTTGAGCAGGCATAGTCTAGGGCCAATTTTGTGAGTGATTGATGTTCTCTATAACAAGCTTGGTATGTGAAAAGTTACTAAATGATGTTCTCCATGCCCTGACTTGTGCAAGAGTGTGCATTCTATTAGTGAGTTAGTGAGGAATGGGATGATCATCACTATCAATGTGGATGCTTTGCTCACATTAAGTCCAAGATGAGAGACAAGTGACTACTTGAGGAATAGAACAAGAAGGGCTCTAGAAAAGCAATGCATTTTGGGCTCTAGGAGACAAAGGCATGTTGAGACCTTTCATGTATATAAATTGGAATGCTACATTAATAAAAGAAACAAAATTTGCAACCCCAAACATCATTATTCTTTCAAAACTTTCAAGATTTTTTAATGAGATACAATCTAACCTCTTCTTGCTCTATCTTGGGTGCTTTTCATTCAAATCCCATCACTTCTTCTCCGATCTAAGATTCTGTTGTAATCTCAAATCATTTTCATGAAGAAACTTGAGGCAATCAATGTTCTAGAAGGACCATGAATGATGTAAGGTGTTTCTGTAAGAAAACAATACATTTGTGCTCAACAGATAACAGGATCTCGTACACGAGAGAAAACAGATAGTATGGAGAATTAAAAATTTGATTACTATAGAACTGATACAATAGATGGCGCCGCCTCCCAACCGTGTGCTCCTATGAAAGAAGCTTTGATGGTGAGCTAGAAACAATAGAGGACGGAGGCTGGATGCTAAGGAATCAGGGTTGCTATAGCCAGTAATGAAATGGGCTTCACGGGCTTGCTCTTATATAGCCACCAGTCGTAGTTGGTTGGGCTCAATTGAGTGACCGACCCAGTCCGCCCAAAACGATCGACTGGCAGTCTCGAAATAGGCCACCGACCACACGATAGAACCGGTGCGCAAAATAGAGCATCCAGGATCATTTGGGACTCCAAACAGGCCCTGCAACCCGAGAGCAAACGAATAAATTAGTCTATCAAGCTCCCTTGAATAAGCATATTTTCTTTAGCCCACTAGCTCAAGCATATGTTCTTCATCTAACTTCTTAATCATCTTCTATTCTAAGTAAGAAGGAACACTACAATTAAAAAATAAACAGAATTTATAGCCCACCCATAGACATTGTTCCACAAAAATAAAATAATCTTTCATAAGATCCATTGAACAATAAAATGATCTATCGTAACCTCCCTTGAACAATACATGTCCTTTTGCCCACTATCTTAAGTATCTCTTGCTCTAAGTAAGAAGGAATGGTATAGCAATAAAAGCCCCCAAACATTGTTCCAACCATAAATAATGATCTTCAAGATGAATCACAAACAACAAGCATGAACGATATGGCAATAGAATGCAAACCTATCCTATAAAAGCAAGACAGATAATGCATCATCGATCTTAACATAATCACCCAAGGTAAACAACCATGAACATATTGTAATTATCATCCTCTAAAACCATGACTATAGAGTTCAAATAAACTAAGAAAACTGCATGGTGTCAAACCCATTTTTTGGCATCTGGGTGAGGGCACCCCAAACACTTCAAGTAAAGCCCCAACATGACATCATCTACTTCAAGAGAGACATAGTGTCTCCCTAGTCCTGTGCATGTGCATGTGCATGCCATGTTACTTCAAGTAAAGCCCCAACATGACATCATCTACTTCAAGAGAGACACAGTGTCTCCCTAGTCCTGTGCATGTGCATGCCATGTTGCATGTGCCTGCAAATGCATTAATCACAACATCCCCCTCTTGCATGAAGGTGTACAAGAGAAACCTCCAATCAAGATCTCATTTGTTAACTAACCATGAATGGCATTGGTGGTTGCAAGAAGCACGAGGCACCATTCGTTGTTATAATCACATGCTCAGTGATGGTTGTCGCTCCACACCACCTTGCAGAGTCTTGAGCCCATCCCATGTGAATTTGAAGGAGTCAGATGGACACTCCCTTACCCAGTTGGATTCACTGATGCAAATCTTCTCCCCAATAATTTTCTCTCCTAAGATCCTATTAAAGTGGATTCATTGATGCAAATTTGCTCCCCAAGAATTTTCTATGCTAAGATCCTATTGAAGTGGATTCATTGATGCAAATATTCTCCCCAAGAGTTTTCTCTACTAAGCTCTTGTTGAAGCACATGGGTTGCTTGCATCCTTGGCATTGGAATATTGCTAAAACAAGCCAACTCATTTGTAACCACCATGAACACACGAAGTGGTTAGTAGTGTGTAGTCTTTCAAATTGCATTCCCACAATTAATGATTTTTTCTAGCTTCTCCTTGGTTCTCCCACATATATATATATCTGCACTCTCTGTACACCATCATGGTGTTGATACAATGTGAATCCGTTGTCCATTGCCCGTTGCTACACATGAAAAATATGGTCCGACAAGCATGTGGTAATGAGCCACCCCCATCTACCACCACCTAGAATGCCAAGGTTAGTATATCTACAAGAGCAATCTGTAGTATGTTCCAGTCTGGAATTTCCTTTTTGGGAATGCCCTCAACCATGGAAGACATGGGAAAAACTACCCACATCATACTGGTTGCTACCTTGCTAGTTGACCCATTTACTATGAGGGATGGTCACCAACTTTTAAAAGTTCCTTAGTTTTACATGAGCCCTACAAAAAGGATCATGACATCAATACTCATATTCAAACAAGGTCTAAAAACTAGTTCTATATCTCAGCTTAGCTAAATGGATACTCATGCCACTTTCTCTCTTTATTTATGTGTGCACCTCTACCAAGTCAACTTTAATGAATCAATGGTACACAACTACCTCTACAGCAAGTTTACACTACATTAACCTACCAACCTCGCTAGCAAGTTTAAGAGAAGGTGTTCTTATGCTCACTTACCCTCTCCTCTCTCCATATCTTCATCATCATCTCCCCTCTCCATATCCTCATCATCATCTCCCCCACTATCCTTTCTTCACCACTAGGGCCACTTTCAAACTCCAAAGTCCTTGTCGCCTTCAAAGTTCCATCATCATGCCTGGCCTCTCCTTCTTTGTGGTGGAACCAAAATCCTTTGTCTTCTTTCCCTGTGAATGTGTCTAGGTCACAAAGTCCAGCATGAGTGTGAGTTGTGCCATTGCATGGCTTGATATATGAATGGAAAACACATGCATTAATTGAGTTGTAACAAGACAAATGTACCTTCATGCAGCTTCTTTTTGGTGCAAGAGACATTGTTCATGCATAGTCCAGTACACCAGATGGCACATAGATATAAGCATATGTGGTTGCTTGTCCCCAGGTGTTCAGATCTTCATATTTGGTGCTATGTCCAAATATGTATCCTAAAAGCGTAGCTAGTGGTGGCAAGCTCTAAAATATTTCATTGCATCTCCTCGGATTTATACATAGAGTGCATCAACATCTGGCTCCATGTGCTCAATCAACTCACAGACCTACTGCATCATCTGAAACCAATAAGTTCCCCTGGCTATGTACCGTCTCCATTTCTTATTATCTCTTAGCATGCCAAGATCCATCTACAGCTCTACATCATCAGTGAGCATGTGCAACACCTCCTTTTTCCTACCATTAGAAAAACCATTATTCACTTACGTTGTAGTGGTTGTAGCATTGAACACAATGATAAATATGAGACTCCATTAAAATATACCTCCTTGGAGAGCCGAGCCTAACATCATAAGCTTGTCCTTTTAGCTCCCAATTTATGGAGAACAAAATGCTAAGAATCCCATCCCATTGGCTAGGTTGGCAATGGACTGCATCTTATACCCTTTAGCCTTCACCTTCTTTTATCATCTTGCACTCCTCTAACATCAAGGATAGAGGTGTCCACTTTGTCCATCTCCTCTTTATACCTCAATACAGGATCCACTCACATCAAGCACCCACAAGTTTTGCACAAGAACCACTCGCAAGTTCTTAAGATAATATCTGGCTTTTACAAAGCATTGCAATACAAGGAATGAATATCTTTAAAGCACTTACATTGAAAACAAATTGTGTAAGAGCATCCCTCGGCAAGTTGTACCAACAAGCATGGACTCCACTAGTCTTTTGTCCTCATCATGGAAAAGTAGCACATGAACATGTCCTCTATTGTTCGTACTAAATTTTTGCATCATGAAGATATCATGCACTATTGTGATCATCACCACATTGCAAGACAATGTAATTGACCCTCAGAGGTCACTTCAAAAGAAGTGCCTACTTTGCAGATTTCTTCCTTGGACCTGTTACATGAGGAAGATGTCCTGGATCCCTCTACGATCTCTAACATTGACATGCAAGCATCTCTTCAAAGTAGGGTTGGGAGGGAAATGGGAGGGAGCACAAAATGAGAGGGAACATGGAATGGTAATGTTGAGGGAGGACACAAAATGGGAGCATTGGGGAGGGAACACAAAATGGGAGGGTTGGGAGGGTACACAAAGTGGGAGGGAACGGGACACAAAATGCAAGGGAATGCCTGTAGGGAACATAAAATGGAAGGTCTACGAGGGAAATGGAAAGGATAGGAAATGGGAGGGAAATAACAGGGAACATGAAATGGGAGAACTTGGAATGGGAGGGCAATAGGAGGGAACACAAAATGAGAGGGTAGGGGGGAAACGGGAGGGGACACAAAATAGGAGAAAACCCAAAACCCTAAAGGTTTGAGTTAGTTAGGACTTGGGATTGTTAGTTAGTACTTACATAGTCTTTAGTGGGAGAGTTGGGATGGAGTGGGAGGGAATAGGAAATAGGAGAGAACACCCTAATGTTTTGGCTCAAATTTTCCAATTTGGCCCAATCATGAGTGTGTTTTTCATTTGTGCAAAATGTCTAGCCACCATGCAACTCTTACCATTTTCCATTTTAACTTTGTAAGTTCCAAAATAAGATAGTTGGAGGTTGTTAGGAGTATGTAGTTGGTTGGCTAGCTTACACTTATATATATAAGCTTAGTTAGTTAGAGTTTACATATAAGCTTAGTTAGAGTTTAATTATATATACGCTTTATTACTTAATAGTTAGTTGGTTAGGGTTTCTATATAAATAAAACACTTATATAAGCTTTAATAAGTTATATATAGTTATAGTATATCTTTATAAATAAAAGCACTTATATAAGCTTTAATAAGTTATGTATAGCTAGTTAGAGTTTTTGCAAGTTAGGGCTTAGTTAGTAAGTTTTCCCTCCCTGCTTCCTCTCCCCTACCCACTCCCTCCTTGCCAACTCCATCCGTGTTCGACTGCCCCACCTCACATCTTCCCTCCTCATTTGCCTCCTAGCTCCTCCCCGCTTCCTCCCTTCTCACAACCTCCCTGTTTGACATGACCTCCCATCATGTCGTCCTCCCGTGAGCTCTCCTTGAGCATGAGATATCCTCCCCACTCCCTCCCTCACATCCTTGCTCTTTGCTTGACTACCCCTCCTCATGTCCTCCCTCCTCGAGCACAAGTTGCCTTTAAGGTGATGTTGTCCATCCTCCCTCTTTCAACTCGAGCTACCCTCTCATCGTTGCAGACAAGGTAATGCTCAAAACCCATTTTCTACTGGTTGAAAATCCTTAGTCTCCACATGGTATGCACAACACTAATATTTTTTTTCCTCTCTTGAGCCAATCATTGGCTTTCACTATAGGAAAATGCCATCGATTGGCTTGTGAAGGAGTCCTCCTCTTTGTGAAATGTAAAGGAATTTTTTTTTAACTCTCATGAGCAATCACACACACACACACAAACACACACGCACACACCCCATCTATTCTAGTTTTTCTTAGATATGAATCTTTCAATTTCTTATATTTATCCCAATTTTTTTAATTTTAAAATATTGGTATGCTTCATGCATATTTTAAAAGGATTCCTTCCTTGCATCTTGATATCACTTTTGATTTCCTATGTTGCAAATGGCATCGAGGAGTGCTCATGGTTCTTAGTACCCTTTGTAATCACAGTGCAGATCCAAGGATAGTTTACATTATTTGCATACTATACAAAACCTAGTGCAACCTTGATATCAACTATAAATCTATAAAAAACCAAACACCATAGTTGGCTAGCTGTAGAAGGTTTTAAACAAAGACCTCCATGTATGATGCTAATGTTAGTGATATGTGCAATGCTATCATTGAAAGTGCAAAGCAACATGCCTATGATGAGTGACCACAAATAGGCCATGGGCCATCTATTGCCACCTCGCAGATCAGAGAGCAGGAGAGGGCAAGACCTTGTAGATCAGAGAGCAAGAGAGGGCAATACCATAGGATTTTGGACATGGTACATGTTGTTAGGGATCTGATGGCTAGAATCCATTATACAAAGAGAGAACACACTTGGAAGGTGATGGGGAGCCTATGAACAAGCTAAGAAAACCAGCAAATGTAAGTGGGCCTAAGGAGGGTAGCAACCATAGGCCTGAATATGATTATGTCAACCAACCCAGGCAAAGTAGAGGCTGTCCTCAAAGGATATTGACAAGCAAGGAATAGACTAGAATATACACCACCTCACAAGGCCAACATTCAATTTTGGCTCACCAAGATGGGAAAAGGGTGGTTGAGCGAAAGCTAGCAAATGTATTTTGGGCAATCCAAAGAACCAACCTAGAGAGTCGGGTTAAGTGTCTAGGGTGGACAATTAACAAAAGAAAGTGCAATGCAATTATCTCAAAAAATGACCTTGTAGTACTAGCACCATGTCTCTTTGCTACAAGGAAACATCTATATGGTTGCCCAATATCTCAAATGGTGTGATCCTATAATAGCACATGCACGCATGTGTGGAATGTTTGTCTAGCATCAGTCTTGTACTAGATACCATCTTGAATGTGTGGCCTATGCAGGAAGGGACACCACTTACACAAGAAGAGGTCAACTCTCTTATAGTAGTGGGCTTCAAGTTGGAGGCAACTCAGTTTGGAAGTAGTGAACAAGGACTGCATGTGTGGGTTTAGTAAATAGCAACATGGTCCAAGAAGATGTTGTTGTTTCACCACCCTACACATACTATAGGTCAAAAGTGTCAAAGAAAGCTTGGAAAAAAATTCAGCTTGCAATGACCCTTGATGCACATATTGTACTAGAAAGGGTTCTAAAGTTGGCTCAACTTGAATTCTTTATGATAGAAAGCAAGAGCAAAAAGTCCAACTAGTGACACAATATGAAGTGGCAATAAAAAAGACACCATGTTGCACATGTCTAGACTTCCAAGAAAGAGCAAGGGGTTAGAAATTGTACTTGGCTTGCAAGCATATATATTTGTGTTCCTTCAAGTCCTATTGATGCAGAAATGCATAGATTCACCCATCAGCTTGGGTTGAAGAGCCAAGAGGTGAGGCTTGCCCTCACAAGGGAAAGAATACCTTTCTAGTAGCCCATGACAGTACGTAATTTGTAACCCCATTTGAAAATTTATATGTATGTGCAGTTCATAATTACCATGTAGACACACATATTTTGAAGAACTCAAGGTTAATGCCTACTTGGACTAATTGTTTTGAGCAACAATAATGATCACAAAATTGCTTATCCTTTATGACCATAGTTAGTTGTAACAAAATCTCTAGTGCATGGTGTATCACCTCCTTCATCAAACCAATGTTTGTATTGCATGCAAGTTAGTGATTAAAGTGTACTTTGTGCACAATGCATGCTTGTTTGTGCATACATTATTGAAGCATACACCTCTCTCTCTCTCTATCTATCTATTTAATTATCTGTATTTCTCTCTCAATATTATCCTCTCTCTCTCTATATATAATCTTACATACATACAAGTGCAACTCATCTCTCAAGATACAAGCTTGGAACCTTATAACTAAGGTAGGGGCAAGCATAAAGAGCCATGGGCACTAACACTATGTTGGACAAGGTGGGAGAGAGTGAGAGGAGAGGAGAGCACACACGTCCTAACTATACACTACATTGGAATGATGAAGAAGATGAACATATAGATAGTTTCCCCATAGGTTTAGGGGTAAGGTTTGTCCCTATGCCCTTTACTCTCTAGAAATAATGCACAATATTCATGACAAGAGAAACTAGCCATAAGAAAAACTACAAATCATTGAAATTGAGACTCAAAATTTGAAGACTTTATTGACACATACGAACTATATGTGAGTCAAATAATACTTTCACTATGCATGCATAGTATAAGAAAAGATTATGAGGAATCATAAAATTGATTATAATTATTTCCATGGTTAGTGAATAAACAAAAATTTATGTTATGCAATGACACATCACACTTGAAATTCTTACCACCTCAACCTAAATGACCAAACATCTCATTAAGATCCAACACAGAGCGTAGCTCTATCATATCTTATTTAGTCATTCATTTACCTTTTCTACTTGAATAGAAACCTAGGAAGAGACCAAGAAAGTTAATAGTTTGGCCAACCATTGTAGATCACTTAACACTCCAAACATATATTTTATCTAATTTGGCCACCCATTGTAGATCACTTGACACTCAAAATATATATGTTTCCCAATCAAATGAAATAAAAGCTAGAGTCCTATTATTAGCTTCCATCAACTCATCAAAAGGTAGTCTGAATTGCACCAAAGGCCTTGCTACCACTTGAATATTTAGCAAAGTGGCATTATATGTTTTTGGCATGTAATGATTTGTGATTTCATTTAAACATGACAAATAATTATGTAATATATGAAAATCAATGTTTGACCTATATAGTCAAGTGATATGGTACATGAGAGCATCCATTAAGGGTGGATCAATAATTTTGTGGGTGGTTTGGCCTCCATGTTGATTTTGATATGAACAAACATTGGAGACATTGTGTATGTGTGTTTCAAGTCCTAGAAGAAAGACTTGCAAGAAAGTAGCACTATTGCAACTGATTCCAATGGGAGACAATAGAGTTCAATGGTTTGTAACAAAATTCTTTGGGGAAGGATTTCCATTAATAAGAAAATGCTATTGAAGAAATAAATACATGTGGACATTGGCTTGTGTAGAGACATAAACAAACATAAAGACAATTGAAGATCTTTCTCATAGTAGCTATCCAAGTACATTCCAATGTTAGGACCTACTACCTACATTCATCCACATATACAATAATGTTAGAACATGCATATCTTATAATGTGGGACTATAGGTGTCATATATCATGACTGCATGTTACTGTAGTCGGGACTATACTAACATATAGACAAAAAAATATCCAAATTTATTATAACTTTTAGGAAAAAGGAGGAAGGGTAGGAATGATAGATGGTAGTGTATTAAATCTACATTTATCACCATATGCCTTCATGATAGTGTGTGAGGACTTGTGAGAATCAATTAAGCTTAGCTCTTAGGCTACAATACGTATCTACATTTTGTAACGCTAAAACAAAGAGGGTCTATACGGGTTTTGGAGTAAAGAGAAAATGATAATTGAGCTCGATGGTATGAAGGAGAGGGATATCAATCTATGCTAATCCACAACTTCTATCTATCCACTTCCTTTTGTGAAGGAACCAGCTTCTTGCTCCAACCTAGAAGGATGACATTCAACATCGAGACATTTTCCTCAACCAAAATAAATTATAAGCAACTAGCAAATTGAGAGTTGCCATGAAAGTATACAACAATTGTTAGTATTGTGAATCATTTGACAAGATTTACATATGAATCTATAATGATGAGGTATAATCTTTGTAAGACGAGGTATTTTTTAAATGATTATGCAACCAACATGGTGCAATATTAGGCCTCCAAGGAAGACATCACATCTACCAACTTGCTACAAAAGTACTATAATGACTTAGAGTAATAATCGTTTTATGTTTCTACAGCTACTAGTAGGTACAATATCAAGCCTCAAATGAAGACATAAGACCTATTAACTTGCTACCGAAGTATGAGAATGAGTTAGAGTAGTAAAACCTTCAAGTGAATGTAATGGAGCTGCAATTGAATTGAGACTATAAAATCTGATATAAATAGTCCCATTTAGGGACATTTCAAGACAAAGCCCATTCATGATAAAAACACTAGCTTACTTTTTAGAGGGACCATATCATCAATAGCTATTCTACCTCACATTCGTTTATCACAAGAAAGGTCCAAGTTACTATATGATGAATTAAAACCCTAAGGGCACCTTAATTACATAGACAACAAAGTATTAGAACTACTTCATCCTACTGTATACTTATACTACATACACCATTCCAAAGGATTAGGTGCATTATTTTATTAAAATGCAATTATTGAAAAAATAGTTTCGCCCTCCTGAGAAATAGCAAAGTTGTGTTATTAATCACCAACCTGAGGCAACAAAGAACCAGACTCAAGCATCCTTGCTCAGAAAGGTACACCAATCCTTTCCAATTTGGTATTTTTGACTAAAAGATCCATTGGGAAAAAGAAATCTATAAAGGTTAGCTTCGGGTCTATCAAGCCCAAACATTCCAAAGTCAAGATTAGATAAAATAGAAGAGAGAGAAGAATTTAAGAAAAACATTAGCCCTTTTCTCCTATAAGTGTTATTCTTTAGTAAAACAACTAAGAATATGAGTGCTACAAAGAAATGAACTGTGGTACCTCAACTGAGCATATCCTATGGTATTAATATTAGGATATTTTGAAGCTGAACTTGTAGTTTTAAAAAAAGGCATATTTTTGAAGGATTATCCTAAATGACATAATTAAACTATGGCCCTAAATCCTATTATGAGCTAGCAAGAGACTTGTCTCTCACATAATGGCTCAAACAAACTTGGCTAATGGCCTTTAAATCCCTAATCATGTGGTAAAGTACACTCCTACATGAGTTCATTCTTAGTAAGGGACAATGGTATGCTACCAATTTCTATCATGAACTTAGCAAGAATCCTTATCTTAAGTAATTCCAACCCATATATATGCTTTCCATATTAATCATTGATTAATACCCCAAATGCAGCTGCCCACAAGGGGGGATGAGGGAGGGGGGGGTGCATGGGTGCAAGGGGGGACGGGGGGGAGGATGCGAACAAGGGGGGATGAGGGAAGGGGGGGGCGCATGGGCGCAAGGGGTGATGAGGGAAGGGGGAGGGGCACAAGCGGGGATGGGTGCTACTACTGCGATTCACTTCTACTCCTCCAAGGCTGAGTTGCGATTCATTCCAGCATCATATCTTTGACTCTTTGATGCATACAAGTGCCCGAAAAGAGTGCAGCTATAGCGATCCAGCTCCCAGCCCTTCTCGAAGATCATCTACTTTGCTACAATTAGGGTTTCTAGTGCTCCTTGGTGCCCAGAGATGTTGTGAATTGACTCCAAAGCAGCCACACCTGCTGCAAATAGGATTCTAAGGAGCCTAACACTACTGCAATTTGGTCTAAGGGTGCCCAGGATCCTCTATAAGCTATTCCTGGAAGTAGAGCCATATTGCGATTTGTTCGAGAAGCTGTTTTGTTTGTTGCAAACTGCTCAACAGTGTCATGATAGTAGCAGTTATTTCATTGCCTAAGTATTTTCAAGTATCTGAAGGTTTAGTTAGAGTGGTATCAGAGCATAGGATTTCCACTTTCCTTGGTGGAAATGGTCCAAGGCTAGCATGCAGCAATGAATCAAGGTAAGGCATATCGGTTTGAGTGCAGGAGGGTGAGGGGCACCAATTGTGGCCTAATTATGGCTCGAGAAGTGGGGCACTCTTGTTTGTGAACTAATACACATCCAAGAATGTGGGGCACTCTTGTTTGGAGGGTAGGAGCTGAGGTGCATCTTTTAGGAGGCACAAATTTGTCTTGGCTAGACGTCTCTCTCTCTCTCTCTCTCTCTCTCTCTCTCTCTCTCTCTCTCTCTCTCTCTCTCGGGCTGTTTTCTTCTCTTCTATGTGATCTATCAAGTGGGAAAGATGTTAATTCTATTGTCGTCATGCTTGTTGACATGCTTCCAAACTCTTCTTTCAATTATCGCAGCAAAAAGCACTTGCTTTCCACGAAAAGAATCCACTTGAGTCCTTTCGATTTGGTGCCCACACCATTTGTGAGCAATTCGTCAGTCACCAGAATTTCCGCCCCCCTTCCACTTCTTTTAACTGGTCTTCTAGACATTCCCGACACCCTAAAGCCCAATGTTCTAATTGTGCTTGTGGATCTTCAACTTTCCCAAAGATCTGTAAGTTCCGTTGGTGACGGTGCTATTCTAGGCAACCTTAACATTTTCTCCACTGACGCAGGACCAGTAATTCCTTCGAATGCTTTATTTGCGGTAAAAAAGGGCATTTTGCTTAGAACTACATTGAGAAGCCCCGCAACCCACAATAATAACAATTAAAAGGGTTTTTTGCAATGGTTGCACATCCCGAGAAATGGGTGGTAGTCGCTCAAGGTAGTTCAGATGAATCCATCTTGGAATGCTCTACGTCTAATATAGAGCAGTGTTTGCATTATCAACTCCATGACTCTTATGACTATTCAAATGATTATCTCTATTTTGTAAGGTCTGATGAGGATGATCCGAATGTGTATAGTCTTATGAATTATCCTCACCAACAAGGCCCCTTCCATGTCGACATCAAGATATCTTCTGGCAGCTCTGACGACACACCAGAGGAACCACCTCTTCCAAAAGCACATGCTACAGCAGTTGGTCGTAGCTCCGATCGCGGTAGATTTCGAGGACATGGATTCAACAGAAGCCTTCACACTCACAATTTTGAGACTTCGGAGGAGTTATCAGATTCTTCTCTTGCCACTCCAGTGTATCATCTCCCTCCAATAGATCAGTATTTTGGCCCATCTATATTTAGACCCCCACACAGTGTGCATGATACTTCTCCTCGTTTTCTTCCCTCTCCCTTTCGGAAAGCACTTGTAACTACCCTCTCTATTGCTCCTCCTTTTCAACCATCCAGTAGTTTAGCACAACAGCATCTTGTTTGCTTCGACCAGTTTGAAAGCTTAGGCATCAGTACTGATGGGCTTCGTATACATCTCAAAATGATCATTGAAAATTGTGCCAAGCTACGAACTTCTATTGACTCCCTGGATCGCAAAGTAGGTGAGCACCTTAGTGTAAATTATATTCTCTTGCAACTAATGATGGTCCTTCGACAAGTGCTTTCTCTCTCCAAGGTTTCTTCCAGCAACCTGCTCAGCCAGTCCGCAACCCTGTGAAGACTTGGCTCATCAGTGTGCAAATTCGGCTTAAAGGTTATAACTCCATATTCTCTAATTGCCTTGGTCGACACAGGTTCAGGGCTCAACATTTGTAAATATCGTGCTCTTCCTTCTAAATGCTAGCAAACACTAGAACCTCATGATCATAGATGCGAGGATCTACGATGGACAGTGGCCTGATTGCTTGTAAAAGATTTGCATCTAATGTTGCCATTTCTCTTGATGGTCATCCGACCACGATTGATTTCTATCAATTGGAATCACAAGGAGTTGACCTTGTAATTGGCAACGACTTCCTAAACTACCACCTTCCATTCAACTTCTCAACAAACGAGATGGTTTTAACCATCCAAGGTACGCTAGTCCAACTCCTTGCCAGAGAATGCCTCAAGCAAGTTCTGAAGCCGCTCGCTGAAGATTTGGAGATAGTCCATCAATGCTCCTCTCCATTCTCTCTTAATTATGTAAAGCCTCCCTCGGAGTATGATTCTACACCAGTAGCCTCTCCAATGCCTTCGACAGTAGAGTTCAGTCCTCAACCACAGGATGATGCACAATGACCTCTTCAAGGCAGCAAGTTGGATGAATATATCAACAGTCTTCTCCAGGCATACAAACAGAAGAGCTTGAAATGTTACCATATTGAGGGCTGATACTTGAGCATGTCATGCTCCATAATAAGAAAACAACAAAACTAAATATCATAACTGAAACTCCTCTAGAACTAAGATAATATAACGTGAAATTGAAATACTTGGTCAATAATGGCCAGATGGAATCCTGCCATAAAGGATCGGATACTTGATCATCTCATCCTCCATAAGGACATAATTGATTATCATGACAAGTTATCATAACCCAATTCCCTAATTGAAGATCATAAAATCAGGCGCATGATTATAAGATATACAAATAGTCTCCGACACTTATCCTCTTTGGCATAAGTTGCTCAAACCATAAACTAGATATAGTAACTTTGAGATTCTTTTGTCTTTGTACTATGTATACAAAAGTTTGATGAGACCAAACAAATAGTCCATAGACTTGACCATATAGGTCACAAAAACTGGTTCCATAACAAATTATATCACTCATGTACACTAACTTGGAATCCTCCAAAACTAAAATATAACTCATAATAACTAGCTTGTTCCATCAAGGAATACTCTAGGACCACATATGTATGTATAGGCAATCTTGTGTGCTTGGCTTTTGATTCCTAAAACAATGAAGGAAACAACACACTTCTTTCCTTGTAAGATACAAGGGTTAGATATTTAAATAAATATAAATCAAACCTCATAATCATGAAAGAAATACCTAGCTTTAGATTTCCCAGAACACCTCTGAAAGCACTTTGTCTAATAACAATCTTTCACTAAGAAGTGGTTCTTTCTTTTGCCAATTCAGCCAATAGTCATCTTGGGACCTTCTTCCCTTCATCTCACAATCTTGCTTAGGTGCTTGTACTTGTGAGGGCTGAGAGGCCGCATCCATGATGAGATTTGTTTTATAGCAACAATTGCTGCTTTTCGTTGCTTTTTGGCTGCTTTTATTGCTTCTTTTATGCTGCTTTGGAGAAAAGGCCACGTATGCACAAAAAGCAGTTGCTATTTGTGAAAAGTGGGTGCTTTTTTGGGAGAAGCAGATGGGCCTATGGCTGCCCAATGATCTTAAAGAGAAAGAAATGCCAAGAAATAGAAGGGCCTATGGCTACCCAGTGCTCTTAAAGAGTAAGAAATGCCAAGAAAAAGAAGGGCCTATGGCTACCAGTACTCTCAAAGAGCAGGGAACGCCAAAGTAAAGCAAGAATTTCCAAGTGGAAAGTTGGTGGTTGCCTAGTGCCCTAGAAGGCCAGATGGCCAAAACGAGCAGAGAATGCCACAAGACTGATCTAAGTCAATGATCGAAAGCTACCAGATTCCAAGATCCACTTCAGTAGAAGAGATGGAGGAGACCCTTCAACAAGAATAGACTATGTACTGCACAAAGAAGAAAAGCACCCATAGGCAAGTTTATCCATGGTATCTTGCCAAGTACCATAACTATTAATGGCAATTGATGCCAAGAGAGGAGGTATCCCCAAGATTTACAATTGTATCAAGAAGCTTTTCAGTTAAGGACAACTAGTTAGAAGCCGAGGGGATGTCACCAATTGGTATTTCTACAAGAAATAAAGAAAATTCTTTATCAGGTTGACTATGGTTAAAGAAAAGGGTGCCGGTGCTGAGTTGGTGCATGAGTTGCTTATGAGTTGTGTGGTCGAAATTGGTAAGACAAGGGGGTGTGTCTCATATAGCAGGAAAGCAGTGGATATTTTGCTTGTATTTTGTATCTTCTTGCTTGCTGGATAAGAAAGATGCAGGTCTAGCTATTTCTCCATGGACGTAGACCACACTGGGTGAACCACGTATATAGGTGTTCCATTCCATGCACTTTTTGTATTGTGTATTTTACGCATTTCGCATCTTGCATTGTTGCTCCATTATTGTGTTGCTACTAACAACACATTAATTGGTAGCGTATAACAATACCTTTTAGTGAGTTCTATATTATTATTTTGAAAGAGAAATTATATATATTTGGCATATTTAATGCATAAATGTTGTGATGAATTGTATAATGGGGATCTTAATTTTGAGTTGTTGATCATGCTAGAATGAGTAATATAATGGAAATGTTTTTCAATAGCATTTGCCTGATTTTGACATGTAAAAGAAATTTCAAAGTGCATTATTTGGTTTAATATAATGTGATTTATTTGCAAATAATAAATCATATCAATTATGAGTTATTAAAGAGGCCAAATCACATTTAAACTTGAAATTTTCAAATAATATTGCATAGAAACTTAAAGAAAATGAAGGAAGAAAAATAACATGGATCAAAAATATTTCAAACTAATTTTTCTCAATTAGGAAAATGACCAAAAGGAGGAATTAAATGGGTCCCATGGACTAACATCTCAATATATTTGAACCCTCATGTTTCAAAGGAAAAGAGAGGCAAGTTGATTCCAAGAGTGAGAAGTACATTTGTTGTACAATATTGTACCTCACAAAAATGTTTGATGTGGTGTTTGGTGAGAAATTAAAGCAAGTTACTTGCCATCATAGTTATAAAGAATCAGAAGGAGGATACAAACGAGTCACCAAACAATGTCAAAATGTAAAATTGCAAACATCTAGAGAATGTTTACTTCCCATGATGTGGTAGTTGATGAGAAAGTAAAGCAATCTACTTTACATGGAATAGGATACTATTAAGAACAGTGTAAATTGTACTATTCCATAGAGGACTATTAGGGCATAGGGACAATCACTAATCTTAACCCTAAGGTGATGTATATATTATTCATCATGTTCATAATACATTTAGTGTAGAGTTAACATATCATGTTCATAATACATTTAATGTAGAGCTAACATATCATGTGAAGGGCGATGTATATATTTTTCATCATGTTCATAATACATTTAGTTGAATAGCTAGGAGGGAGCTTCCATGGTTAGCACGTTGCAAGCTACCTCACATGGAGGATCCTTGGGAGAGTAGTGCCTAGAGTTCATAAGGATTCAAAATCGTGGGCTCCATCACGTCGGCATGCTTTGCGCATGTCTTCTCCTTCTTTTCTCTCACATGCACATCTAGCTTGCATCTTGAATTCCATCATCTCCTACCTCCGACATGAAGTTTCATTCTCATGCCCTATGCATGAAGAAGGCGTGATGTTTGCCATCATTTGAGGTCTTGTAGCCTTTGTTGATTTTGCACCAACTAGCTCATCCCATGAGCCAATTCATTGAGCTTTGTGCCACCTTGCATAATATGCACACTTGTGCATGCCACTGTCTCACACACCATGCAAGGGCATGTCACACCATTATCTCCACCACACACACCCATCGTCACCATGCTTGATGCTACCTCCTTGGCACATGCTACACCCTTGCTTGCATGTGCCATGCCATTGCCTCTCTTGTCCACACCATCACCTCCGTGCATGTGCCCTTTACATACCAAACCACCTCAGTGTGCACATGCCTATCACTCTCCACCACGAGCCATAGTCCCATAAGCCACTTGTCTCATCCATGTGTTGGAATATGTGTGCTAGATGGATGATGGGGCATGTCGATATTGTGAGCTCCCTCGACATGTGTGGAACCATCTTTGGGGTCATGAGAAAGCATGTTGTAGGCTATGGTGGGCATGGACTTAATCTAGTCCATAAGCCACTTGTCTAAGGTTCGCCATCCAAGGCCTACAAATATCCCTCAATCTTGTATTCATTCATCACTTACACATGAGTGTCATTGGATGCACATCAAGGAGTCATCCACAAAATTGAAGGGCATAGCCAAGTGCATGTGGATAGAGAGAGAGAGAGAGAGAGAGAGAGAGAGAGAGAGAGAGGATATATTGTACTACATATTCTTCAACAATATGATTTCTATCTTATTCATGTTGATTATGTTAGATCACCACAAATTTTGACATAATTAGGCTTTGATTGGATTTCTACTATGAGAGTGTTGGTGGTGGATCTATAATGGACAAAGTCTTATTGTTGTGACATAGGCACACCTTGATGCTCTCTTGTCTTTCCATTTGGAAGGTGATTGTTTTTGCATTTTCTTGCCTTAATCTTGGAAATACTAATAGCTTGGACATGGAAGGTAAGGAGTCGCCAGGCTATAAGGAAGATCATGATAATAGCAGCAAGTATTGTTGGTGGCGAGCAGGTACTAGCATAGTCTTGGTGGTTCACAACGTTAAGGTGTTTAGTGAGCATAGCATTGTAGTGGCATTGGAAGGCAAAAGATCAAAAAATTATGAACATAAATCTATTTATTTTCCAAGATGCTTGCAAAGGCATGGAATTTTAAAGCAAGCAAAGCATAGAGGAATTGTAGGTAGGCATTTACTTTAAGGTTTTGTGCAAAGGAGTCTTATGCAAGGCAAGAGTGGCTTTGTTTAAATCTTTCCTAATATGGACAGAGATGCCAATGATAGTTTCTATGCATGAAGGTTGGCAAGGTGATGGCAAGTGTAAGGCTTCACTGGGTGGTGTGTTTTTGCCTAGGGGAAACCAAGTTGGAGCTGTTAGCATATATATTTTTTGTTTACTCTATGGTAGCATGTACTGGTCGACAACATGGGGCATCATTTCTATTTAGATTTTTCTTCATAGATTGTTGAGTTTGCATGTAGAAAAACCAATGCCAGCAGTAGTGTTAGTCATCAACATATGAGTAGGGTAGCAACATATGGCAGATGTTTTTTGGATAGATGACAAGGTGGCAACATAGCAATGTAGGGTGGCATTTTTGGCTTTGGTTTGGTTGACTAATAATGCTTGGTATAGTTGACATCAGAGCTATAGCAATAGTGTTGGCTATGTGAGCTGCAAGGCATGGAGCTAGGATATAAAAAATGTGTAGCAAAAGCTAGTGGATAAGGTGGCATCAATGAAAGAGGTGAAGGGGCAAATTGATGTTTGTTTGTGTGCCTATGGGATTGGAGTCCTATGCAAGAAGTGTGTGAGTGTAGGTATGCTAGAATGTTCCAGTTAGGTGTGTCAGGTTGGTGTGATGAGTGAGTGATCATAGGAGGTGACTGATTGAGATAATCAGGGAGATGATTGTATATCTGGGATCTACCTACATGGAGGCAGTTGCCTATATATGTAACCACTCTTGGAATAAAGATTTACATTTGTGTCTCATTATTTCTATATGGATTCACACTTGGTATCAGAGCTTGGTTAGAATCTGAGTGCCTAGAATGAGATTCCTAGAAGATTCCAACTAGATCCTATCTTCTTCTCAAATGCCTCCTATCTTTCCTTTGTCTATCTTGAGCTTGGGAAGCCTTGTTCTCTCCGTCCATGCAATGTCTTGAGGAGCCCCTTCAGCCAGACCTTCCAAAAGATAAAAAATCTCTTGCTATAATTGCTCTTGGTCTGAGTGATTCCTTTATTCATCACATTAATAGATGTGAGACTGCTCATGCTACATGGGCTCATCTTGAGCATGTGTTTGGAGCACAGGGAAGATGCTCTCTAAGTATAGCTTGCTTATCAAGTTCTTTGACTTAAAATTGGATAGGGGGGAGTCCATCTCTTCACATCTAAATTCAATGAAGAACATTTTGACACAGTTATCTGGCATCAAGTTTAATCTTGATGAAGATATTGTAATTGCCATCTTACTTAAAAGTCTCAATGAAGAATATGGCACTATTGTAACCACACTCACCAATATTCTAGAGATAAGTCTAGTAGAAATTGAAGCATCACTCTTGGAGGAGGAGAGAAAGATCAAACAAAGAAGTGATTACAAAGAAGGGGCAACCACACTCACCAATATTCTAGAGATAAGTCTAGTAGAAATTGAAGCATCACTCTTGGAGGAGGAGAGAAAGATCAAACAAAGAAGTGATTACAAAGAAGGGGCATGTTACAAAGAAGGGGCATATTTCGCCAGAAGCAACTTAAGCAACTTCAAGGGAAAGAGCAAAATTAAATGTAACTTTTGTGGCAAACCTGGACACTTTGAAAAGGAATGTTATGCCAAAAAGAGATGTTCAACCAATCTTGTTGAGGAAGTAGAAACTGAAGAAGAAGAAGAACCAGAGAATGTCAAAACTCAAGCTCTCACTGCTTACAACACCCAAGTCAAATCTGACAAGGGTAAGGATCCATATGTTTTCTGAGTTATGTGTATGAGGTCAATAATGGTTCTCTACCATGGATGGTCCATCCTTAAATGATTGTTATTCTTTTGAGATTTTTCCTTGTTGGACTCATTGGGCTTTACATGCATAGTTTGTGTCCATCTCCCAGTTGTTGTAAACCAAGAATCCTATGAGTGAGTCACAGGTTGGGGCCATAAGTGTTGCCACACGATGGTGGGCAAGCCATGGAGCATCCCATGTACTACTGCTAAGGGATGAGGTCATCAATTTGTGAGGGGGAATGAAGCAGCAAATTGATGTGTGTGTGTGTGTGCCTATGGGATTGGAGTCCTATGCAAGAAGTGTGTGAGTGTAGGTGTGCTAGAAGGTTCCAATTAGGTGTGTCAAGTTGGTGTGATGAGTGAGTGATCATAAGAGGTGATTGATTGAGATAATTAGGGAGATGATTGTGGATTTGGGATCTACCTACATGGATGCTTTTGCCTATATATGTAACCACTCTTGGAATAAAGATTTACATTTGTGTCTCATTGTTTGGATTCACAAGAGGAGGTGGCTATGGCATATGACAGCCTAGAACTAGTACTAAAGTGGTGAGTCATTGCGCAAAAACCATTGTAAATGTTGGATTCTTTGAGTATGGACCAAAGGTCAAGCTCATTGAGGGCAAGTAGCTTTGAGATTGGCAACATAGAATAGATTCACAATAGCTAAGCATGGTGGACTATGTGGAAGTGTCAATGCCATGGAACAAAGTCAAAACTTGGGGACATGCATGTGAAAGGGATGGACCAAGGTGATGGTTCTTTTAAAAGGAGAAAGAAAGAGTTGGTTGCCATAAAAATTTGGTTTTCTATGAGTTCATGCATGGTTGATTCCCACCATTTACAACTCAATTTTTTCTAGGCCATGGAGTTGGTTCAAACAATTGTCTCAAAGCTTGTTGGGTGGCCCTAGTGATTGACAAAAAGATGTTGGGAAGCTAGAGGAGATGTCCTGATTGCTGTTGATGTGACAAAATATGGCAAATGAGATATATACTAAAAAATACCAATGCAAGTGTAATGGACTAATGCTCTATTTGAGGATGATAATTGAGAATCAATAGGATCATACAAGGAAGTACAAATTTATTTCCTAATATAGGAGTGTGTTGGCTTTGTATGTTCCAATATTGCACATTTTGTCTTGGATAGAGGGAAAAGTGTTTCCCAAGGGCTTAGCATGTCAAATCACGTGGTCCAAAATAGTTAGACACTAACTAGTTAGTTAGGTTAATCAAGCAGTTAGGCTAAAGTAGTTATGGGACAAGACTAATCTCAGATGGAAGAATTGGTTGGAGATAAGAAGAGAATTCAGACTACATAATGTAGACCATGTGCTGATTATGGGCAGAATCCAGTTGTGGGATGGGGACATCACTTGGAAGGGGGGCAGAATTCTTAATTACTCTAGAGAGTTTGGATGGGTTGGCAGCTCAACTCTCCTACCTATACCCACACCATCTGAAGGTATAGAGGACATTGTTGCCAAACTAAACTCTAGGTGGAATAGCTCTGATAATGAAAGAAAATGGACAATCAGATTTGAGCTGATATGGGACAAAAGAATCCTTGAGAAAATGTCTACACATTTATGGTTAACTTTACATAAGGTAGCCTGTACCAACTGTAGAAGTCTCAGCATTAAGGAAGATGGCACATGCGAATACTGTGTGAGTACTAAGGAAGACATCTTCCATCTCTTCATAGCTTGCCCCAAAGCAAGAAAAGTTTGGAAATATGTGCAAGTAAGAATAGGGGAACCTATAAACTGGAAGTCTATTCTATTGGGTGATGCTCTCAAAATACCTTATGCTACATGGACACTCATTAGAGCATATCCACTATGGTTTATATGGATATCTAGAAATGCTTTTCAATTCAATGATGAGGTCATTCATGCTGAACAGCTCTTTATTAATTGCTATGAATGCTATGTTCTTACTAACTAATCACCATTTGCTGTGGTTCAAGCTAAGTTTCTTTTGGACCAAGAATATCATAACTACAATGACCAGATATCTCAACTTCAAGTAGAATTGGAAAAGCACATCCAAGAGGCAAGGAGATGCTCCAACTCAGGAGTGGACATGTAGGCTCAACTCCTCCCTTCGCTCTTTCCAATCAACTCAGAACCTGTAGACTTTCCCACTATAAGTTAAGAATGTGTCAAGATATATTCGTTATTTCTATGTTCATTTGGTTCGCATTTTGGTTTAAGAGATATGTTTTGGGAGTATTAATCAACGATTAATATGGAAAGCATATATCTGTGCTCGACTGCATAAGATAAGGATTCTTAAGCTCACGACAGAAACTGGCAACATAATGTTGTCCTTTCTACGAATGAACTCGTGCTGAAGTGCATCTTCCTATGATTAGGGATATAAATTCCATTAGCCAAGTCTATTTGAACCATGATGTGAGCGACAAGGCTCTTGCTAGCTTGTAGTAGGATTTAGTAACATAGTGTAATAGGATTTAGTGACATAGTGTAATATGACATTTAGGACAATCCTTCACAAAATATAAAGTTTTTGTCATTATTTTTACAAATGTAACTTGGATATACTTATATTGATACAATAGGATGTGAGCTTCAAGTAAACTTGTAATGAAACCCTCCCAAGTAGGTTACACTAGTCAATGCACCATAGGAGTGTAATCCAAGTAGGTTACACTAGTCAACGCAGTATAGGAGTGTGATCCAATAAGAAGGGCACGATAAGTTTCATCAATAAGGAAAACATGGTTTAGGAGATAGATGAGGGGGAGAAGGCTAGTGCTCAATGACAGTGGAGAAAGGGGGATTAAGTAATATAGCCATGAGTACATACAAACTCCCTAACAGGCTCAAGAAGCTAATCATTATGCTAGCCCCAAAGAATGAATGAGCAGGAGATGCTCCTTAATAACCTTTGACTATAAGCACCCACTAGGGGTAAATTGGCCACCTTAGTAGGCCCATACTATGAGGGCAATAGTTCCATATGCCAAAATGAATTGATATTCAAGTATCATAAGCTCTTAATTTGTGGGAGATTGTGCTTCCATCAGGGGCATGTTATCTTGTCTTGATTTTGTGTACATAACCTCAGAAAAAACAATATGTCAATGTGTGTGGGTGGGTGTGCATGCATGCGTGCGTGCATGTGTGTGTGTGTGTGTGTGTGTGTGTGTGTGTGTGTGTGTGTTTCACCCAAAAAAAGTGTGTATTAAAGTGAGTGAGAGAGAGAGAGAGAGAGAGAGCACACCATAGAAACCAACAATCTATAACTCTACTAAAAAATGAAGAATACAAACCTATATACCATTTGCTTATTTGATAACAATCTAAAACTCTTCTAAAATATGAAGAATACAAGCTTATATACCATTAGCTTATTTGATAACCATGAAATTTCTCCTTGACCAACGAAAAATGCATATCGAGTCAATCTTCTTCGATTATGATCTCTTGCATAGTCACTATCATCGTAACTATGCAATCTGGTATGACTTCCTCTATGTTCCATTCCAAATTGCTTGGTGCCTCTGATGTATCTTAATACTCTTTTGGCTACATTTCAATGTAATTGTTTGGCTTTGATAAGCTGCCAAGTTTGCAATCCTACATATGAAACATTTTCATGGATTGTTAGCATATTTGTGTCGACTCATCATGTGTTTTTTGCATCTCTCAAAAATTCTACACGAGTCCAATATTTTTCATGTCGAATTGAATAAATAGATATTTCTTTAGCTTTATGATGAAAAATGAATGTCTTTGCATGTGGTCTACATTTTATGCATGTTGCCTTGTTGCATGCAGGTTTCTTTAGCTTTATGATGAACAATGAATGCCTTTGCGTGTGGTCTTCATTTTATGCATGTTGCCTTGTTACATACATTGTTTGTGTGTGTTATGTTTTTGTTCTTATATTGTGGTTGCTACCTTGAGAGATCAACAAAATTTAAAACCTACCTAAGCTCACATGATCATCGATCATACTTTCTTCAAAACTCTTCCTCCTCCCTACACGTGGCCTCCTTCCTCTCATGATCATTGAGTGTTACCATTCTCCACCATCCTTCGCTTCCTACATACTTCCATGCCAGAAGACATCTATGTTGTAATGCAAGTGCTTGAGCCTTCTTGCAAGGGGAGCAAATTGTTTTAACTCTAACTTGGCCAATGTTACTAACAATGTGCATTAGAGGATCTTTGCCCACAATCAACTCTTTCATCGGACCTTCTCATTCATACAGCGTCTATCAATGTTGCTTCAGGTAAGCTCTTTGCCTTTGGGTTAAGATTTCATATGCATCACCATGATACTAGCCACACCAATGGTTTCATTGTTTCTAGGTTAGGCAAAGCCGCATGTATTGGATTCTTATACTTGATGACTATGGAGGAAGGAGTACACATTTTGGAATCCTTTTCCTCCAATCCACCCCCCATTCAAGAAGCTCTTTTATGCATTCAAATTACCCTCCACTAATAGCGACCACTAACCACCCTTATGGTTCTTTAGCGATGGCTATTGTAACTTTGCTTGTCACACATGACCACCGTCTCCTCCTCCCAAATCACGTCCATATCCTCAAGTATCCACCTGAGCCACAACAACTCGCATGCTATAGTGCATGCAACTCAGTGCTCCACCTCTATAGAGGGTTGTTTCTTCCTTAGCTAGGAAATGGCCCCTGATGCAAGCAAAAATAGTACCCTGAAGTCGAACACCTGGTGTCGCTGTCACCTACCCAATATGTGTCATAGAATCTACCTAGCTCAATCCCTGTGTGTATGTAATCAGATATGTGCAAGTATCCTTCAAATACCTCAGCACCCGTGGACCTACCTTCTAGTGATTCTCCATGGGTTTCGCAAAGAACTAACACGACTGCCCAACAACAAAGGAGATGTCTGACCCTGTTTGGTTATATAAGGCAGATTACCCACCAACCGTCGATACCTACTGGCATCTACCAAATTTGAAGAGTCATGAATGCTCAACTTATGCCCGACCTCTTGTGATTCCTCGGGATCTTCAATCACACCGGTACCTCTGTAATGGTGGTCAACTTGGGTGTCAAAACTTTGGGAACTTTGATGACCTCTTCTTCTACCTGGATGCTACTTCCTCAAAGACCACGTACCTACTGATTGATATTTGTTTCTTCACCGTATTGTTGACGACTGGGTTTCCTGATGATTCTGCATCAATATGTCCACAATGTTAAGACTGCCACATGGACGAGTACGATGCATCTCTTCCACTGTCACTATATAGCTAACTGGTACCCTGTTTTCTATGAAATTTCCTAAGGCATTGTCAACCGAGTGGTCTACATCCGAGCCCTATCTATCCGAGGAACTTATTGCTTGGTACGGCTTCACTTTACTCCCATTATACAACTCGTAGAACACATTGCCTATCTTCTATCCCATTCAGCTAGCCGATCGGGACCATTCCATCCCAATTTGAAATTCATTTTGAGAGGTCCCAACTTCACATTGTAGAGTAATATGAGCATACCCTTCTTTAAATGCTTAAGCACAATGTGCCTATCATGCCATCCCTTTCTCCTACGCTGTATCACCGATGTGACTAGGTTGCTCGGAGATGTAACTCATCCAAGTGGTTGAGCTGATGCAATCACCCCTTGATTGCTTTTGACTTATCCAAGTGATGCTTCTTAGCAATTCAATGACTCAGAACAATAAATTATAAGGGAACAACTACTTCCAAGCCAAAGGCCATACGAAAGGGTGTACGATTAGTAGTCACCTTGTAACAAGTCCGATAGGCCCATAGAACAGAATGAAGTTTAGTATCCCATTCACCCATAGCTTATTCCATTATCTTGGTGAGGATGAGCTTAAGTGTTTTGTTTGTTGACTCGACTTCCATGAGGATAGTAAGTCGTGGAGATGGTATGCACGATTTTGATTTCTTCTTTAGAGACTGCACCACATCATTAAGAAAATGTGTACCTTGGTCATTGACAAGCTACAAAGGACATCCATATCTGCATATGATATTCTCAAAATGGAACTTACCAGTAACTCCGAGCCGAGTTGTCTCGGAGTCACATCTTGACTATATGTCTTGATGATCATCTCTTCTGAACCCCAATTATGGAGTACTTTTTGAACTCTTCAGCCAAGGTCATCCCAATAATATTGGATAGGCATGCTGGTCCATGGCAATCACTATAAAGCTAACTGTATAATAGATGCCACCTATAGAAATAACCACATCCTGCAACATACTTTTGGGGTCAGATGGTCATTGATCTACCATACGTACGCGAAAGGTGATGGCTTGTATGACTTAAACTTCACTCTTTGAGCAATCTCTTAAAAAATGATGTTCACCTCAGAACCATCGTCCACTATTACTCCCGGTATAGTTTGCTTCTTAACCTTGATGGTGATCACTGTGACTTCCTCATCAACTACGGGAGTATCAATCACTGGTATAGTGGCTAAGGACTATACCTCTTTTGGTTGTTTAGCTTCCTTGATCTGTTGAGCAAAGAAATCTCGACAATACAGAGCTATTCTCATTAACTTGATGAATGTCAAACTGACCTACATATTCTTAAATATCCCCCTTGCTCGAGCTAGCTCTGTGCTAAGTTTTTGTGAGACACTCACATCTATTGCACTTACCTTAGATTCCGAGGATTTCCCTCTTGTAACAATGTTGAGTTTGCTCATGCATCTCCACTGCTGGAGCTTTTCCTTTCAACTCCCTTGCAATTTCAGCTGCTAACTCCTTGTGAGCCTTTAATTGATGTCTGTACTTGAAGAATCTATGCCTTCAATGGTTACTACTGATCCTTTCGACCAAGTGAACACTTGGACATCAACTGCATCTGGCAGCTCGGCAACAATTGCTCAGCATTCTGGATCTCGACTTCCTTTCTTTCCATGTTAGCCCATATTAAAAGAAACTTTAAATGTTCAGCCCATAATGAACAATTGGAACGCAAATGATTCTCCCCACAAACAAAAACACTTTATCTTGGATGGGTCAGTTTTCTCCTTGCCATTCTTACCTTTGTCCTTCTACTCAAGACATGGTGGCTAACCACTTGGTGGCCGAGCATCAGTCGCCACTTGGCTTGTTGATACTTAAGCGATTTTTACCATTGAACCAACAATCTAATTCATCATGCCCAAACTTGGTGCAGGCGTTGCAATACTTAGTCTTGCATCCCTCTTCCACGTATCCACCTCTCGAACACTTGTTGCATCATTTCTCATTGTTGTCCGACTTACCTTGAATGCCCAATTCTTTTAAGGCCTTCTTCAGCTTAGTTTTGAGTTCGTCTTTCTTTGCTGGCATCTCCTTGGTATCACTATTAGCATCTTTCTTCATTACCTTGTTCTTTGGGCCTTCACTTTTCTCCAAAGTGACAGCTTGATCTAATGGTTCTTCATAGGTTCTATTCAAATTTACTATCTCTAGCTTGCACAAGTCTACCTGGATGCAACCTGTAATCAACCAGGCTCACATAGACTTGTCATATGGAACCATGCTTAATTGGATGAATGAGAGCTTGCATCCTCAACACACAGTCTTGGACGGATTCTCCTTTGTTCTATGCAAGAATGTTTCGAACATTGCATGCCAATCGGGGAAATATTCAATTGGAAACTCATTGAACCATCTTTGGGCATTTTTTATTAAGGTACATGGAAAATAATCCACGTACTCCTCATCTGTTGTTGCACCATTGTGACAAACACACAAGAAGCTTTACAAGTGACTGTAGGGATGTTCATCATCTATACCTTTGAGAATTTGAAATTTTACCTTGATGTTGGAGCTGAACTTAGACTTCTCTACTCCATAACCCGAGTAGACAGGTCCCACTCGAAAGGACCAAGTCATGAGCCTTCCAACCTATCATAATCGCCATGTGTATGAGGTCGTTGTAGACTCTCCCTCAGTCGGTTAGTGTTGTCCTCGTGCCTTAGAGGTACAGTTCGACGTACGTCTATTGGCCGAGTCAAATTTCAACAATGAGAGGAACTCGGGCAAGTTACCTTAATTGCTCCATATTCACCTCAGGTCTTCGGTGGTCTCTCTCCATTAGAAGCACGCCGCTCTTCCCATCGGTTGTTTCTTGGACCATTAGCTATAGGTGGTCTTCTACCTTCATATCTTTCTCCGCGTAATTCTTTTGGAATGATAGCCGAGTACTGTTGAAGACACTCTCTTCATTCTCAGAGTTTGTCTTTTCGTTTATTTTGATGTTCCACCGAGGAAATGGCCATCCACTCGAAATCCAAGCTCTCCGTAGATGAATGCTCGGACTCCACTTGCTAGGACGGACCTTCATATGCTAATCTCCTGGGATGCCGTAGCCTAACACCAGTGTTCCATCCTTCTATCTTTGAATAGTAATCAACTTCCACCCCTGGGGTAGCATAGTTGAGTCTCTCTCCTCACGCTCATCACTCCTGTTGGATAGGTTCTCCTTTTGCTAGTCTCCTTCGGTCATTAGACTCTGGTTTTGAGACTGTTCTAATCCTCATGGGTGGATGTAACCAATTCCTTTGGCCCAGGAACTCTTCACATATATTCTTCTTTTTTCTGAGTGTGTGTCAGCTATTGACTAAGGCATAAAGTATTCAAGTAGCAATCTGATTACTTTGTGTATCCCACACGCCAGTCTTCAAGCACACCACCAGACTGTGCCACTCATCTGGAGTCACTTGGAGGAATTTCCTGTAATAGCTCAGGATTCCCAGCAATTGTTTCACTTCGTCATTGGTTAACATGAGCCTTATTGACCTCAACATTAAGCCTACTAACTCGGTTCTCTATATCTCCTTAACTAACAACTCCACAACTCGCAATTCAATCGACCCTTCCGCAACATGATCGCCAAAATGACGGTTCGATTTCCTCAGCTATGGCTAACTCAAAAAAGGCGCTCGATGTTAACCCAACCCAATGATGTGCTCGCTGGAGATGCTCTCTCCTGCAATCCTAAGGATGGCATGCTTGGGTGTAGAACAAATAACATTCACTCAGAGGTCGAGGTTAGTTGTCACAGGAGAATCATATGATGACGAGAGAATATTGAGTCACACACATACTTTGAAAGAATACGAAGTGCATTACATCCATAGAGTTGAGTACATGAGCAAACAATATCAATTTGTATTGAAACCGGTCAAATTGTCTTGAGTACAACCAAGCCGCCTCGGCTTGCAATGAAGACTCCCTATCCTAACAAGATCAAGTCAGATGAAGAGAACTCGTCACACTACTCTCTTGTTCTCTTCACTGCATGTTACAAAACATATCGACTACCTAACAAAACCGCCTTCTAAGTGTAGATGTGCTCGGTGCGTCAAGCTGCATCTTTTGATAAGTGGTGACGTCATAATCTCCTGCACCTCTGCTACAAAATGGTGCTCGATTAAGACTCCACCACTTTCGAGGTCGACACTCGATGACCATACTTAGACCTGTGGCTCCATGTTAGCCTACCCCAAGGGCTAACATGGATCGAAGATGCACTACCCCCTTAGATTCTTCACAGTGCCTGACAAAGACGCACTTCATGAGAGATAGTGGGTTTCTTACCATAGTATGCTTCATAGGGCATCGCATTAGTATTCCATCCCCTCGGATGAACCTCTAAGAGTACCCATAGACCCTTATTGTAATTACATTAGGGATTCCATCCCCCATCTAAGTGTACCGATAGGCTCTTATTATAATTACAATGGGGCCTTGAGTAGTAGTGATGTTGGGTTGAATGGAGGACATGATCATTAGTCTAATGCCCAAACCACGAGGTAAAGATTTTGGGAGCATTTAGGTATCTAGACCTTTGTTGGTCTCTTGTGCTGATCTTGAGCTTGTGCCTTGCCCACTATTTGTGGAGGAATACATCTGAGTTCTCTCATATTCTCTCTTGTACATGGTGTCTACACTCTATCCTTTGAGTGAGGTTCTCTTGCGTAGTTCGCATCATTGAGTGTGTGAGATGGAGCTGTTCCTATTCCACAAGTTGAGAGGTTAGAATGATTCTATCCTTCATTTCCAACATCAGGGCACAGTTCTCAGCTCTAGACGCTCTCACATCAAAGGAAGGAGTTCTTCAGGAAAGCGACTCCGATTCAAACCAGATTTGTAGAGTTCTATTTCATCAATCGCACATTCTATTTGCAGATTCTTTGCCGTGTGAATTTAAAACAGACGTGTCAAAGTCAGAAAGCGACTGATTTGTAGAGTTCTATTTCATCCATCGCACATTCTATTTGCAGATTCTTTGCTGTGTGAATTTAAAACAAACGTGTCAAAGTCAGAAGCCTCCTCTGCCACTACTATTCATACTCCTGCTGCTAGTCATGTTCCCTCTTATACCATCCCTAGCTTTGGAGAATTAGGAAGCTGGATGTGACAAATTGTCCCATCTACAAGGTAAAGATCCGAAGTCACCTTGTTGTAGATCCGAAGGCTCACAACGGGAGTGGATGCAAAGTCGAAGGATGTTGTAGATCAGATCGGCAAGATTCTGATGTCGGTGGACAAAGATGAACGCAAAGCGTGGTACGAAAGAGATGCCCATGCCCTGGCTTTGATCATAGGGATGACGGCTAACCCTGTATTTCCTCATATCCAACGTGAGTGGAGGCCTAGGCCACTCTGAAGGAGTTGTACAAGAAGACAGATATCACTTACATATATCTTGACTCTCCGGCACCAGCTCTTCAATATGCACATGGATAGAGGAGAGTCGGTACGTGAAGACTAGACAAAAGTCAAAGTGGTAAGAGATCAATTGGCATCGCTTAGTCAAAAGGTGGACAGACGGTGGACACCTAAAGCGGAACAGGAATACAGAGCTTGTGCAAAAGGATTCCGGCCGTGAAAGAGGAATTGGATCGGTGGAGGATTGACACGTATACGCGCGCAAGACATACACCCGATGGAGTGTATTGCATTTCAAAAATCCAACGAACGAGAATCCTTCAATCGTCCTAACCGTCGAAACGGAAACCTCTCCTTAGTAGAGAAGAAAAAGCCTGCCATACCAAGGAGGCCACGAGAACAGGTATCACAATAGTTATAGTTGCAGCCAATCAGAGGTTAAACCACTGTATTGCGTGATACAGGACAAGAAGTAGAGATGAAGAGAACATTTTTCGATGTGTTCTAGCTACAGTCGTTTGAAGATTTGGTTGCCACCGGCAGTTGCGCAGGAAGAAAGAGAGAGATCGAAGTGGGTTTTGACCCAACTCAACTCCTTATTTAAGGAATGCCAGCATAAACGAAGAAGGCAGCCTTCAGAAAATCGGTGTGGTAATTGGAAGAAGAATGCTGCGACCTCAACTCAAGTGAAGAAGAGCATTATGGAGTGAGTGTGTGTGGGGCACTGAGTATGTAGTATATACAGGTGTGGAGGAGAATAGCAGCGGTGGAGACGATGAGCAGCAGCAGCGAACAAGTGTTGGCGATATCGGTACAGTTTTGGCTAAGGCGGCGGCGGCTGCGGCTGCTGTTGCAGGCTGACAAGGTGGAAGTAGGCACCCGCCTTGTGGAGAAGCTCTTGGTGACTGCCTTGCTCCACGATGCTTCCGTCTTGCAACACGGCGATGGTGTGGGCATCCTTGACGGTCGACAAACGGTGCGCAATCAGCACCGTTGTCCGATTGAGCATCAGTTTGTCTAACGCCTCCTGCACCACCTTCTCCGACTCTGCGTCCAACGCACTCGTCGCTTCGTCCAGCAGTAATATCGCCGGATTCCTCAGCACTGCCCTAGCTATCGCTATCCTCTGCTTCTGGCCCCCCGATAGCTGCACCCCTCTCTCGCCCACCTCTGTCTCGTATCCCCTCGGCAGACCACATATGAACTCGTACGCATTTGCCGCCTTCGCTGCCTCCATCACCTCCCCCTCCCTCGCATTTGCCCTCCCGTACCTTATGTTCTCGTAAATCGAGCTCGAAAACAACGCCGGTTCTTGCTGCACTAGACCCATGTGGTGCCTCAGGGACCTCAATTTCAAGCTCTTTATATCCTTGCCATCTATCAACACTAGCCCACCTTGCGGATCGTAGAACCTGGCAATCAGACCGATCACGGAGCTTTTCCCTGAACCGCTTGCTCCCACGAGTGCCAGGCTGTGACCAGGACGCACTTGGAGATTGAAATCTTTGAAAATGAGCAGATTTGGCCTTGAAGGATAGCTAAAATCAATGTGCTTCAGCTCAATTGCACCTAACACTTCTGTCACGTCCTCGGCTTCCGGATTATCTGGGTCTATCTCGGTCTGCCGATCTAGGATTTCAAACACAGAACTCAAAGCTTGCGAGCCTTTCACTAAGTCAGGGCCCATTGCAAGTGTCTCCGCAATGCCAAAAGCTGTGAGAATGAGCACCATAAAACATTTCATGACTTGGCCAAAATTCACCTGTGCTTTCTTTATCAGTGTTGATGCGTACCAGAGAGCCAAGCCATATGAGCTATACATGCAAAACTGGGCGACGCCATATCCAAGTCCCGCTATTTGTCCTCGTAAAAAGGCTTGCTTCTGTGGTAGTTCTAGCTCCTTGCTAAAAAGCTCCAACACTTTCCCTTCCGCACAAAAAGCTGCAACTGTGCGGATGTTGCTAACGGCTTCACCTGCCACCATATTGGATCTTGCGTATGCAGTACTTAGATCCCCTCCAAAACCTTTCAGGAAAAGATTCTGGCAACAGAAAAATGAGACATGGAGCGTGAGATCAAAATCCATGCATCTAGCCGAGAGCTGGACTTAGTACTTTCGTCAACGCTACGCTATTTGACGTTATCAGATTAAAAAAGCGACGGTCATGCTTGAAATGAAATAGCTAACCTCACTTGCATGCGCTCCAACAAGAGCCGGAAAAGTGGCAATTATGACCAGAGCAATCCGCCATTCCAGCATAAATGCGATGATGAAGGCTGTTACGATCAAAGCAAGATTTTGCAGCAAGGTTGAGATGCGATCGGCAATGGCAGCCCTGACCAAAGTGCCATCTGAAGATAACCGCGATGCCAGAAGGGTACTATTGTTCTTGTCGAACCAGCCAATTTCATTTCTGAGTATCGCTGCAAAAGTTGTTTTCATTTAGCTTTGGAATTAAGTAACTCAACAGTAATTTATGAACCTGAGCAGTTTCTTCAGTACTTCAACATTGCAAGCTCCGGTTGTGAAGTCAAGAGAATTTAGCTTTGGAATTTAACTGATAAACCTGAGCAGTTTCACTACTTCAACGTTGCAAGCTAACGTTGTGAAGTTTACAGATAAACATTCTAAGAACATTTCGAAGTGATGGAAGATGATCATTACCAGAGAACATCATCTTTCTTACACGCATTGTGAGGCGTTCTCCAACAATACCAAAGAAATAATGTTCACACCAATAAATGAACACGGTCACCATAGCAGCCCCACAAAATATTATGGCAATCTTGTTTACTTCATTCTTCATGTAGCTTTTGTCCGGGGAGTAAAACGCTACCAGAGATTGAGATATTGCAAGGGCAAACAGTGGCGTTTCGGCGCCTGCTGTTATAGCACCCAGTGCACCAAGAACGCCATAGGGCCATTCCTCCATATTCATCTGCAATAATCTCTTCATGGAAGATTTGGCTCCGCCCAAGAATGGAATACCCACTTCTGATCTTAAATCCTTAATTCCAAAACCAGCAGAATCTGGTTCTGAGGGCACACTTGATTGAAAACTGAATGTTCGTTGCGAAAGAGAACCACGAGAAAGCCTGCGATATACATCCAATCTTATCAGGAAAATCTTGCGTACATACCTTAGCAACAGAATGTGAGGTCTTTACCTTGAACTCTGAATGAAACTTGGAACTGGCTCTTCAACTTGCCTATTGTGGTGGTTGATTGACGCACCACCTGCAGACTGTTTTGTCGCAGTATCTTGAAGTTTCATAAGAGAAGCAAATGCACCATTTTCGTTTTTCTTTATCAATTCATTGTGTGAACCGTACTCCACGACTCTTCCATTCTGCACAACAGCAACAAAATCTGCATTCCGAATTGTTGATAGGCGATGTGCTATGATCACAGTGGTCCGTCCCTTCATTACTCGATCGAGGGCCTCCTGAACGCTCTTTTCTGACTCAGCATCCAAAGCACTCGTGGCTTCATCCAAAAGAAGGATGGCAGGATTTTTTAGCATAGCCCTTGCGATTGCTATCCGCTGCTTTTGCCCCCCAGACATTTGAACCCCTCTCTCTCCTACCTGTATCCAGAGAAAGACTATGATACAATGTCCTTTCACCAGTGTGTCTTACGGGTACAATAATAAATAGCTTTAATTAGAAATTATTTGATATAAGGGCATCCTTTATATAGTTTACAATATAGCTCACCCCTTTCTCATTCTGCATACAAAACTCTTTCCTAAATAAAATCAACATTAAAAAGGTAGTACAAATGATCATCACTCACACCAAACAAGAGCGTTCTGCGATCAGGGGGGAAAAAACTCACACAATCAAGTCCCTCCCTGAAAGCCCTCTGAAAAAACCACACGAGTATGTCACAAGAGGCAACCTGAGTTTCATATCGATGCGGAAGCAAGTCGATGAAGAGATGTGCCCCAGAAATGTTGGCTGCATGCACTATTTCTTCCATAGTGGCATTGTCCTTCCCATACAAAATATTCTCCCGCACGCTGGTAGCAAAAAGAGCCGGCTCTTGATTGACAAGACCTATTTGCTCCCTTAGCCACCTCAATTGGAAACTCTTTATCGTGTGTCCATCAAGCAGCACCTCCCCTACGCCATGCTGAACGAATATGAGATGCACAAAATTTCTAAAGCAGTTTTGTATTAGAGAGAGGATAGGGTTAGAAACCATTCTACCTGAGTTCGGATCATAGAACCGTTCAATTAGGGAGATGACTGTGCTCTTTCCAGAACCACTGTTGCCAACTATTGCCACCACTTTACCGGCAGGAATGTCAAGGCAAAAATCCTGAAAAACCAGGATTTCTGGCCGAGAGGGATAACTAAAACAGACATTTCTCAACTCAATGTGACCCTCAACTGAGAGCAGCTTCCTGCCTATCACATTGTTATGGTCAATACTTGGTTTTCTATTAATCATCTCCATTATAGTGTATCCTGCCACTTTTGCTTTGCCAAAAGCTGTCAAATCTGGAGCTGCTTGACCTAAGGATCTGCATATGGACATTCCAAGCAATGAACCAAGACCCAGCATCAATATTGCAAGAGCCAAACAAAAATGCATAATGTCAATACGTTGGACAATCTCTATTTGATGCGTTATGCACTCGTGACCAATCAGGAACTGCCAGAAACCTTCTGTCAACAGGCAGACTGGCAAAAAGAGTATATTCTACCAATTGATTGCTGAAAAGGATCCTGATAATTGAACCAACTTATCTTTAGGCATCACATAAGCCTCACTCAGTTTCATTTCGAAGACACTACAATAACAAGCTTAGCCACTTTTGAAAAGGTGGCCTTTCCTTACCAATCTAGATAGGTAGAGTCCCCTTGCATCTAGATGCATTTCAAAGTACACACTACCCACTTGAGCTGCACAACTTTTTGATCATTCAAGGATTCCTGGCTTTGAAAGTTGTAACCCAATACTTCAAAACGCATCTTAGTAAAGCATGACTTCTTTCAGGCTTAATCCTGTTGGGCTACAAGTGCAGCTTGGCCTAAATCCTTCAAAAGCTAACATAAAGTAAATATAATTCATAGTCTTCTTCTAGATTGCAGCTCCCTAGGATCTTTAGCCGACAATCTTAAACCTTAGGAACATCAGTTAAACAATGTAGAAAACAAATTACTGAGCAAGGAGTAGAGTGTAATGCAGCTTACAAGCCACTTATGATAACATTCAAGATGGTTGTGAATGCTTGTCCTCCATTTGTGACTCCGCTTCGCACAAGCTTACCAGAAAACCAAAGAAGTAAAGCCCAGGCACCAAACAGCAATCCGTACATTGCGCCCACACCTAGACCCTTAGCCAAGCCACCCTTCTTTCCAAGATCTAGAGTGACTATGAGTGCATTTGAGTAAGAGGTAACAGCTTTTTCCTCACCCCCAAAAGCATACACTGTCCGAATTTGAGCCATGACCTGAACACAGTCCACATTGCATGAAAAGAGAAGCTGAAAAACCTGTCTTCCACAATACCATCTCAACAGAAACAAAGCACAGCATAGATTGTCACAGCTCATAGGTACTCCAGTACTCCACCTGTTCTGCAATTTCACCGGCCTTGACATAGGCATCTTGACTCTTGTTTGTGAGTCCAACCATAATATATGCGTAGAAGCCTCCAGCCATAGCAATCAAAGGCACCACAGAAAGTGTGACGAGAGTGAGCTGCCAGACAGACGAAAAGCCAACAGCAAACCCAGCAAAGAATCGAGCCATGTAGTGGATATAGTTTCCTGTCTATACAAGGTTAAAGGGTTTGTTAACATCTCTCTCTCTCTCTCTCTCTCTCTCTCTCTCTCTCTCTGTGGTTGGGCAAAAAAGGAAAGCAGTCTGAGAACACAAGAATAAACTCAGCTACAGGCTTCTGGGTTAGCTTATGGCTTGAAAGGCCATCCGACTCTTCACATTTTGCCTTAGCTGGCGTTTGAAATTGTTTTTCAACTTATGATGCTGAGTGCCTTCAGGCCCCACCACTCATCAGCAATTGGGAGATCTCAGCATAGAGTCGAACATCACCCTTGCCGCAAAAGACGGCATCAAAGCCAAGGAAAATTTGGAGATGTTCTTCTTCACATCCTGTAACAATTGCAGGAACAGTTGGCTTGGTGGACCAGCCTGACCAATCGGGAAAGTTGGGAGTCGCATATCATCCACGTTTTCAGCACTCCAGCAGTTTCCTCTACAGCTCTGGAGGACAGATCTGCAGCAGTTCTACAGTGGGTCTGCAGTCCACAGCAAGCTCCTTCTCCTGTGGGCATCACTAGCATAGGTTAAGGGGAAACACGAGAAACATGATTACTACTTATTTCCATCTATTTTGTGTGTGGATGGAGACTGGGAACCCAGGGCGACGGGCGGAGGAAGGGGGGGGGTCCTTCCCTTCCTCAAATATCCAAAGCACAGACGCTTGGCTTTCTCTATGTGAAAAGACACAGGCAAAACAACCTACAAAGACTCCACAATATCTTACAATCGAATACTAGGCACAATCATTAGCGGTCTATATCAAGAGGAGGATGGAATAAAAACCAATGGGCCTACAGCCCAGACAAATCAAACCTTTTTATAGGCCATCCAATCAGGGGGTCCACATCGAGGGCACCCACCCTAAACATGGGATCACAAGGGATCACACGACTGTCAGCTCCTAGGAGCACGTCAGAAACACATGCTCCGGCAATTCAGAAAAAGCACCCCTCCCTCACTCAGCCTGACAGGTCCATAGGCAAATCGGTGGATACATGATCTCCATTCTACTGGCTAATGAAAGTACAACACAGCGTACCTGATCTACATATCAAACAACTCACTAGAGTTGTGCCTTGTACATTCATCATTTCTTTAGTGAGCAGGTGTGACATTCAGGCTCTCCTTTTGGCCTCTCTCTCTCTGTGTCTCTCTCTCTCTCTCTGATTAGTCTTCATGCACTCATAACAATGGTCTTGCACTCCTTATAGGACATCTTATTGCAAGTTAAAGGACAACAGAAAATGAATCACAAAACGAAGAGAGTCAAAGCCATGATCAAAACAGTCCATCTTTTTATAGCAAGGCTCAGGCACCAACAAGCCATTGACCACCGTCTTTGATTTGCAAAGCAGAAATCAATGACTGGTCACACATTCACACGTGTATAGCCAAACTCCATCATCATACCTTTTCGCCAATAGCTTCCTGTATTAAAATAGTATCACTTGATATTCCAACCACAATCTCTCCAGTAGATGTGTCTTTGTCAAAAAAGCCTACATCCTGGCTTATCATAGCCCTGAGATAATTGAGTCTAATCCTTGCAGACTGCCTTTCCCCGGTGTACATCCAGCATGAAACCTCTGCAACAAAGTCCACAGCCGGGACACACTAATTTTGCAAGAGAAGAAAGGCAACAAAGTGTGAACATATTCTGAGAAGCTGAAAACGCCAATTCGCAACAATGTTAATTAGATATGCTCAAATCACACAGTACAGCAGCATGCTAGCATAAATTGGCATACTATCCAGAAAGATACAATCTGCAGCGCAGCATCTAGGGGGACAGGATCTGGACAAAAGCAATTAACTCACCAAGCCAGCCTGAGATCATCACCACAATGCTCAAGTAGACGAAGTCCAAGGAATACTGCAGTTAAAAACCATGCAAACAAGCAATTTGTTGTGAGCTTAAACAGAAAAGCATGTTCTAGGGAGATTGGGGGAATGATGAGAAAAAAGACAGGGTGGCATCAGTTTTGTCACCCCGAATGTAACCACAACAGTATGAAAATGTAGTTTCTGACAGTCCTGCTAAGTTTTTCCTCGCGCTAGGTTTGCCGACTGGAAGGAGATGAATTTATACCCCCGACATTGCATCTTACACATGCACAGACCTTGGCAACTTCGTGGGCAACGTTCCGTTCACCAGCGTAGGCGTTCCCCATCGTGTCAATAAGTTTTCCGAAGAAAATGAAGAAAATAGGAACTGCTGCGCCATGAGCTGCAGCTCCAATGGCTCCCATAAACATGAGAAAATAGTCGAGTCCATCGGCAAACGAGAACAGCTTAAGAAACGGTAGGCTTCGCTGAGTTGATTCATCATCGGAGCCTTGTTCACCCTGCTGCGTAGATTTCAGGGGATCTGGCTCAGGCGACTGGAAAAGATCGACGGTTTTATAACCATCAATCCCTCCCTTGGTCTCTGCGCATTCGAGCCCTTGAGAATTCGGGAGGTCTCGACCTGCGCCCCCGCTCAGAAGGCTGTGCATTGTTCGAAGATCGCAAATCGCTGATCAAACTTTACCGAATAACTGCATTGTGAAGCGTCACAGCGTGCGACCGGAGCAGGTTGAGAGGGCTTGTAGGACGCAGTGAGCCCAAAAAGGGTTGATACGGGGAACTCATGAGAGGGGAAGGATGGACTAACAGATGGGAAAGCTTAAAAACGGAACAACGGAGATTCTGGGACGACAACGGCACCGTTGGGCAAGGCAAAAGCTACGACGAACTATTTAGTGAGGCAGGTGGCGGTTACAATGAATGGATGTGGGCATTGTAGCCCTTGTCTGCTTTGACAACTTGTAGCTCCTGTTGGCTGTCAAGCGTGGTGGCTATGGCTTCATCTACCGTGGCTGGAAGACGATATGAGGTGTCTGTTTTTGTTTTGTGCTCATGTTGCGTTTGTACGAGACTCTCGTATAAGAGTACGAAACTATCGAAACTAGAGTAGAGGATTCAGCATACTGGGCGTGAGGGATTGCAAGAGAAACACACACCATGTATGTAGCTGAATCGTTGCTGTAGTGAATGCTGCCTTTCTTGGCGGTTTGGAAATGGCCAATCCGACGGATGCCCTTGAATCCGATCGTCATCTGTAGTCCTATCATCATCATCATCAAATATAGCGAACCATAAGAACCGAGCGAAGAAGATGCAGCGGTCCCTGTTCATTCAATGCCATCGGCAACTTTTATTATTATGCTTGCTTTGCCAGCCCAACGTTAGTTGAAGCCTGAGAACCTTGAAGGCTGTTGTGAGAGAGCTCACTCTCACCGCAACTATTTCTTCTCACCATCATCATGAGTGGCTGAAAACGGGTGGACCGTGCACCGACCGAGTCATTGCCCCACTTGTTTGAAACCAGGCTTCAAAGCTTGAAATATCACATCCATGGTCCGTCTTCCCTCTCACTACACACCTTTGTGTGCGTGTAGAGCAAAACGTAGAGCCCGGTGTCCCACGATCTACTACTAATATGTCGTGCTTGTGAAATCCATCATTGCTCCGTCACTTAGAACATTGTCAAGCTGCACACATACATACATACATACATCTGTTGTTAGAATGGCCTGATGCCTCATAGTCAAGAATTGAGCGCTCGAAGTTTGTATCTGTGGGTTTGTCAGCCCACTCGGGAGCTACGAATCGAAGATCAGTGTCCTCCGTGGGAAGGCTGACCATGAAGAATCTACTAAAACCTCGCATCCCAATGATCCAACATACAACGAACAATACATCCTACATCGATCAATCATCTCCTCATGCAGCACATCGCCAACATCGGTGCCTTGTTGCCCTTGCCCAAAAATACTTCTCTTTTGTGCATGTATTCAGCACGTCTGTCAATCTAGCTCCTCTAACGATAACCCCCTACTCTCCTCGAGCATTCGCACCACTTGCTCCAAGCTTTTGCCACAATCGTCGACATCTCCCCTCCTTTTGGATGAACGCACATAACACGATCTCAAGCATCTTCTTTAGAGTGTGTATACTATCCCGAAAGCAACAAACATGCGTCCATCAATCCCAATGCCTACAAATATTCTCGGAGTTTATGTTCCCATTAATTAAATTGCATGGCTCTACATACAAATGAAGGAAACAAAGCTCTTTACTGTACAGGATGCAACGAGGAAGCAAATCGCTTAGTCGTAGAGGAGGCAATGAGGCTCGACAAGCATGTGGTGGTGAGGAGGGGAAGAGACGGAAAGGAGAGTTGAAGTTATGTGAAATTGGAAGTTGAAACTGCCATGGACAACAACCATGAGAATGTAAGGCATTATGGTGGTCGATCAGGAAGAACCAACATAAGGAAGGGTCAGCATGAGCGGACAAAGTGTTGGGCATTTGTTGCCACGTGGCAACAAATGGCAAGGAAAAGAGAGAAGAGAAGAGGAGCCCTTTGATCGACATGTGCCATAACTCTCTGAATGCCATGTCAAACTCAAAAATAAGAAATATAAGATAAGATAAGATAAGATGAGTCCAGTTGGGCAATTGGCCACGAAGTTGAGTAGTGGCAAAAAAAATCACACCTGGAGATTGGCTCTACCGTTTGCAAAACTAAGTAGTAACACTTTGTGTCACTTGGAAAGGAGCACAATTGAAGCACTCTACCCTTAAATCAATAGGAGGTGCCATGAGAAAGGTTTAATCTCCATCGTCGATTTGCACCATTTCTTGGGCAGGATGTCAAAGTAATCCCATCCCTCCCATGCGAGGGAATCCTCCTTAGTTGGCCACTCCAAGTTTAAAAAATTCCAAGAATATGCTTGAGTCTTTAACAGCTCATACATTCCTATAAATTTCTTCCTAGGGATTATTTTTGTATACATGAAAAGATCATAAAGCATGAGCGAGTCAAAAGTTTGACTACATCCTACTGACACTAGTTAAGGGACATGAGACATAACATACAAGCTCCTTGTAGCATGGTTATTGTAAGGCCATGCAATCTGTCTATCTTTATGTTGATACCCAACATGAAAGCAACAACAACGCTTGAAACAACACTCAAGTGGGACATGTGCACTTGGTGCTAAGGTGAATTTGGATGGCTACCAAAGGCTACTAACCTCTGCAAACCCAAAAGCAATTGTTTTATTAAAAAATGAGGCCTAAAGAATAGCATGCCAATTGCATACCTACTTCCAAGCTTGAACTACTTAAGAGGAACTTAAAACCATACCAAATGACGGAAAGATAGTTATGTCCCCATATTTCAATTAATTGATAAATTATTAATTCAAACCAAGTATAGGGACCCCAAAAAGATAAAAAAAATTGGTCAACACAAGGGATCATGTGAAAGGTTCTATTAATGGGTTTTAACTTGTTATTATAACGTTGTCAAAATGAGGGGACCAATGCCACAAGGCATGGCCAAAAAATTTATACACAAGCATGGTGCTAAATTTTATATGTATAACCCAAGAGGAGTGAAAAGCAAAGGTACATGCCCAATTTGAAGGAAGAAGAACCTAGTCTTTAGTAATGGGTTGCCACCATTAATCATAGTTAGGAGGATGATATGCTAGCCCCTGGCATATCAAAGCAAAGAAACTAAAATAATATATGAGAGGAGAATCGGAACCCCTTACATAAAAGAGACTCTCCCTTTTTCCTTATTTCATGAACGATATGGAAAAGCAATTGTATTCAAACTAAAAAACTACTCAAAAGCACATTGTGGAGAGATCAAGAGCATCATGCCTCTTTCATGTACTTTATGAAAGACATGGGAAAACCTTCATATCACAAGCAAGACAAAACTCAAAAATTACTTAGAGAATCTCCATAACTATGCCTATGTTGTTGTTTTCCCTTTCCTTTTTCTTAGGGAAGGGAAAGGGGGCAGGGGGTCTAAATTTTTTTGGCCACCCAAGAAATCTTGAGCAAAGTTTCTTGCTTTTTAGGTCCAAAAAAGTCATGACGTATGGGTTTTTTTCCATCCACGATAAACTAAAACTAAAACTTTTTAAGGACTTGCACAAGCATTATGAAAAGAAATATGAAAGTACCTTAGATTTTCAATACAATATATATGAATGGTCATGGAAACCTTCAACACTTCTCATGTGGGTCCTCCCTCCTTTTACCCATTTCTCCCTCATATGCCCCAATTCAATAGTATGACTCATGTTTCTATAGGAAGTCAATCTGCCAACTGCACCCCAATTCAAGTCTACTCAACTACTATCCTTCACGTCTTCATGGGTCCTCCCTCCTTTCACCCAAAGTCCCTTACATGGAGAGAAGCCATTCCAACCACCATCTCATCCAACGCTCAAAATTAATATCAATTCATGTGGGTAGCATTCATAACAATAGACATGGTCTAAACGAAGATAGGAAAGTGTTACTATTTCCACTCCATTGATGGTTAATAATGATAATCATTCATGATTCAAAAGGATAAATATGTGGTTCTTGAGAAGACTACAATGCACATGAATGGCCAAATATTCCCTATGCAACAGAGGCATCATTGTCACTCCTACCTACATAGCTTTAATACATCCATTTCCTTTTCACCAAAAAGGTTGGATCGTTGAAGCAACAAGTATGATATAATTTGAAGTATCCCAAAACAACCATGCTCCCCTCTTTTCCTCTCCTTTCATGCTTGCATAGAAGCTACAAGCATCCTCATATTAAAACAATCTTCTAAGCTTTATGCTCCACCATTGTGATGCTTTCCTCTTCTTTGTATAAATTTGTGTGCTCTATAGAATAACTAGTTAAGCTCCTCAAGTATACTTATGCACATCAATACTCTCTGAATATAATTCTTTTTTAAAGGTTCACTTACTAGCAAAATCTCAAAGAATATATGGTAGAAGAAAAGGTCATATCTTTATGCTTTTAATTACAATGACACCCTATTCAAAAGTCATTACGTTTACTTACAAAATCTAAAAAATGCATCAATCTTTTGGCTTCCAACTTTGACATGTTATGACAAACTTGGCCGTGCTTCAATTAAAAAATATCTAAAATACCCTCTCTCTAGGTGGGTGGATTGTAAAGGTAGAAAGCATTTAGAAGCTTATCATCTAGTTTTGGTAAAGTTTTATGATATCATTGTCTAAGTAGACACCCCATTCCAAAGGAAACCAACCCTAATGCATGTCTCTGGGATTTACTAGAATTGTTTGTTTTCTAAGGTTCTCTAAGAAATTAAAGACCTCTTTACTTGACCACGCAATTTGTAATTTGAAATTCATCCCATTCACCTTCTTGAGACTTTGATTTTCCCATTCACCTTCTTAAGACTTTGATTTCCCATTTATTTATGGAATAATGAATATTGGTGAGACCCAATTAGTTTGCTCTATCTCGTAGATCAAATATATTCCTATAATAATGCACAATTCTTATTTTACCAAAGTTCTATACTTGGGGTTGATGGGGTACGGTCTTTCTTGGGCTCGTATAGTATCTTTTCTAATGGGGACAATGTGTGCCACCAGTTGTTGGGGTACATACCTCAAAGCCTTGTATGAGAAAGCATATAAATATTTGTAATCTATGAGAAATTCTTTAGAGGTGGGAGCTAATCCTTTGGTATGTCTTCAATGATATAAATTAGCTTGAGGATTTCATCTAAAAAGGACAAGTCTCTAAATAGGTCTTTGTAGGGCCATTATATGTCCCATTCTCTCCCTCCTCTAGATATCCTTTGGATTTTGGTAGAGCTATTGATTCTTTTTGGGATTTTGGTAGAGTTGTTGATTCTTTTTGGGATTTTGGTAGACCTGTAGTTATGTTTCCTGTTTGCTAGTTGATCAAGTATCTTCTTTTATTGTAAATCACATGATTTGTTCTTTGTTCATCTTCAGTTGTCTTGATGTCATCTTATCGCTTGTTCTAAGAGTGCTCATTGCATCATTGGATTCTTTGGAGTTTAAGTTTGTGATTCCAGCTTTTGGCATCTTATTTTTGTCACTTAGAGTGGAGCTCATTGCATCATTAGATTGTTAGGTTTATGCTTCCATATTTTGATTAGTCACCCTCCCTATAGGGGTTGGGGTGTTATAGGATAGGATCTAGAAAGAGCTATGCACAAAGAAGTGGGATAAGGATCGAATGGAGGAGAGATCACACAAATAAGTGGGATCAAGACAACATGTAAGAGATGCATTAGCCACCATCCTTGTAAAGTGCTCCACACATTCTACCAAAGGTGTTGCCAATCAAGTAGGCAACCATGACACCAAGATCCTATCCGATCTAGGATTATACAATCAAACTGAGGATAATATCCAACCATCCTACCTCAATACAAAATGAGAGATGAAGATTGCACTCCATCAATTGATACAAAAAATAGGGAAAGCCTTATCAAACAAGCATATTACAAGACTAGATTAATAAGAGCCATGGTACTAACTAAGACAAAAATACAACACTAGATTAGTGTATCAGGTAGTGAAGTTCCCTTCTTCTTTGTTTGTGCTACACTTCCTATAAAAGTGGCTATGCTTGCCACACTTCCCCACTTCTTCCACATTGGATCCTTCTTTAAGAATTTTTGCTTCAGCGTGCCTCTTTCTCTTGCAATAAGAGCATTTGATTGAGCCTAACCTAGAGTACAATGTTTCATTAAAAGCTACCCAATAAACCCTTAGGCAATGCCTTAAAAAAGTTGAGCAATCATGAAAGGAGAGGTGACAACTATTGTAGTACCAATAGTGGCTGTAATAAATAACTAACTTATTGACATCCTTGATATGAGAAGTAGATGGTCTCATAAACCATAAATGATAGAGTATACAAAGAGACCATGACAACTAAATAGAGACAATTCTTCCCCTTGGAAATGAGTTGGTAGATAATTAATAATTAAATAAAAAATGGTAACAAAGTCTCATAACTAGTTGGCCTTGTATCAAATGATAGTGGCAATTATTGCTTCACTCCATTGCCTTGTTGTTGATGCTAGTCGCTTGTTGCTTATTGCTTGCATTGGTAATGCATCACTCCTTTGTTTCACATAGCAACATATTGAAGCATTACACGCTAGGACAACAAAGAAAGAAGGGGGGTGATTAGAAAAATTGGTAGTATTAGCAACAAATGAGAAAAGGGAGATCAATTACAAAGGAATAGAAACAACAAGGCTCTAGTACCGTGCTATTATGAGATAGGATCTAAAGAGAGCTATGCACAAGAAGTGGGATTAGGATCCAATGGAGGAGATATCACACAAATATAAAGCCAATACGTAAGAGGGGGATGTGATGGCCACCAAACTTGTAAAGATAAGGCCCCTTGAGTGCTCCACATATTACACCAAAGGTACATCGTATTAAATAGGCAACCATGACCTCAAAATCCTATCCAGTCTAAGAGTATCCAATCAAAGTAAGGATAATGTCTCAACATCTTCCCTCAATACAAAACAAGAGAGAAGTATTGCATTGCATCAATTCATACAAAAAGTAGGGAAAGCCTTTATCAAACATGCTTACTACAACACTAGAGTAATAAGAGTCATGGTACTAAATAACTGAGACAAAGATTCATCATTAGAGTAGTGTATTAGGTAAAGAAGAAGACGTGAAGTTCCCTTCTTTTTTCTTTGTATTTCACTCCTTGCTAAATTGGCCATGCTTGCCACTCTTCCTACACTTCTTATGCATTGGATCCTTCTTGAAGTCCTTATCAGTGTGCTCCTTTCCCTTACAATAGAAGCATTGATTGAGCTTGACATAGAGTGCAATGCTTTATTAATAGCAACCAATGTATCCTGTGTGGATGCTCTAGTGGACTTGATTCATTTCTCCCCATTAAGGAGAGTGTGTGACTCCCTTGAGTGAAAGTTTAGGAATATTTTTCAAATTTGTGGCCAATGTGGAATATGGCTTGGCCATAAGCACCACAATAGCGGTTTCCTTCTCAATTTTGGCATATGCTAATTGGACCATAAGCACATTCATGCAAGAAATCAAGTTATGGGACATACTCAGTGGCTTGTGGTGACTTCCCTTACTATTAAAGGCATCCTTTCTAGAAAGGAAAGCATAATGGAGGAGATTGAAGGTAAGCATTTGTTGTGAATCCCAAATGTCGTTGTTTTGGAAAATTTATTTAGAAGAACTCGGTCATGCATTGATCCACATCAAGCATGGACAAGGTTGATTATTGGCACTTTCCATGTGCTATATATCATAGAAAAAGTGGATGGAGTTGAGTTTGAGAAAAAGACCACAAAAATCATGGAGACCACGTCCTAAGAGGTGGAAAAGGTAGCTAAAATATGCAGAAAAGGAGGACAAGGTACAAACCTTTAGTTAGCAGCCCACACTATGTTTACATTTTGGACCAAGAGCATAGCTGCTAATATGTAATGTGACTGACTTATAAGTTGGTTCACAATTTTTAAAACCTTAAGCTTTTCTCCTCAACGATTTCAAATGACACTATTTCTAAACCCAATCTTTAATATAATTTTTTGTTGTCAAGCATGCAATGAGAAACTCATCTCATGCATTACTTGATAGCACTTGCATCTTGTTGCATTCATTTATTAATTGAATTGAAGGTTCTATAGTTTTATTTTATCATGAAGCATGTAATCGCCAATTTGAAACATAACTTCCAATTTTATAGCTTCAACATTTTTAAAAAGAGGTAGAAAATGAATTATGAAAACTTAGAGATGAGACACAACACAAGGTCCATTTGACCTGATCCTCCCTTGTAAATATTAGGGTAGTGCTTTTAATATTTGTGATGGACAAATATTAGCACTTTTTGGAAATTGAGGCCTAACAAATACATGAATAAGGGATTTCTCACATAATCTTTAAGTTCTCTCTTCAATAATATGGAAGAAATCATCACTGCACCTTTCAGATATTATGAGTTGGACTATGATCACATGAATGATGGTGTTATCATCCATCGATTGTGCACTTGCCATGGTTGTTTCTCTAGATTCCCTAGCTCTCACTCACCATTAAGAACATGCATTAAATAAGAGACGGCTAGTTAAGTATAATCATAATAGGAAGCCCTAACCCTTTTTAAAAACCCAAAATAATAAAGTTTTGGAAATTAAAAAAGTGAGATTTTTTGTTTAAAATAAATAGTTAAGAAAGTCGCAAAACGAAAAAAAATTCCATACGTTATCTATGGGGAGAGGCAATGCATGTCCTCTCTATTTATTTATAATTGAGAGACCATGCTCCTCTCTTGTCATCTTTGGGTTCAATTTGGCTTTTAGCTTAGCTTTCAATTCTATTTTTCAGTTTTGTTTTCTGCTCAACTTTCTATTCTACTTTATTGAGTTCAAATTTTGAAAGTTTACCTCTAATGGTTTGCTCATACCCTCCTTTTATTAATAGTGATTTTTTTTTAATGAATAATTATAGAGAGATAGAAACACAGCAACATAAATTAATACAAGACTTAGCTCAAGAAGAAATGAGGCTACATTCAAAAGTAAGCTAAATAAGCAAGACCAAATGTAGTTTTTGAATGGTGTAGGGTGGTTTACAAATGATACCTCAAGCTTTTTGTCAGATCATGAAGAGTGAACCTTGATGCTGAGTATCCTCCTAATTAGGGGCTACCTGCAAGTCCTTTCAAGCAAATTTGGGTAGCTTTTTAGTTCGATCCATACATAGATACATGGCATACAAGTCAGTGCCAATAGTAAAAGTAGTGTTGATGGAGTTGTATTCCTGTTGGAACACAAGGATTGAGTGCTTGCCTCTCCTGCATCCTTTTCTCTAGGCTAAAAGCGAGTTGAACTTTGCAGTGCACGTGCTTATGGCTTCATGTAGGATATCATCGCACCTCCTCAACAGTTTCCCCAGCTCTTCTCAGCTGCCTTACATAATTGGCGAGGATTTCATGACCGGATGACTGATAGAATCAGAGGAGGAGCTAGTAAAGCATAATGCATATATTTAAAAAGCATAGGTGCTTTTATGATTCTAATCTCTACTCTCTGTTATAACCCTTGGCTGGAACCACGCTCTCAACATTGAGATCATGCCCATGTATGGCTTTCGAGCACTTGCGCCAACCATCACCTTTCTCTTAAATGTTCTGCTAGCTCACTATCGATTGATTGCTCTACTATAACCCTTAGCTGGAAGCACATAGGTGTCTCTCTTTAGATCCAATCTCACCATAGCCGCCTTCTTAAAGGCATGATCACCTATAATCACTTGGTCTCAACATTGAGATCGTGTCCATGTATGGCCTTCAAGTGCTTGAGCCAACCATCACCTTTCTCTTACATGTTGCTCCGCTAGCCCAGTAACGGAGAAGATGATGGAGTTTGAAAGATTCCATCAGAATCTTCTAAAGATTTCGGTGCCTAGCAGTCAGACACGTGGTAGATAGCATAGAACCAAGGTCCGGTGAAGATGACCTTGGGTTAACTGGTTGATCCACAGTTAGACACGTGGCACCTTATCTCCAAGTGCCACATCATCTTATCTGACACGTCAGCAGCCTCGTGAGACTCATCGACTGCCACGTCAACAATCCACATCATCAATGACATGTCATCAGGCCACATCATTAAGCCATGTCATCACTACCACGTCACCTCTGCCACCTCAACAGTGCCACATCAGTAGTGCCACCTCAGCAGTGCCACCTCAGCAGTCCAGTCAGCACTGACCTCTGCAAGCACACACAGTGCTTCACAGTCACTTCATGTGACCAGTCCTACCACCTCAGCACACCTCTTGCTAGGCATAGTGCCACATAATCACTGCATGTGACTCACAGTGACACATCATCATTGAGCACATTTGCACTCCTTTTGCCCCTCCACCTAGATCAAGTCATATCTCTTGATCCAGGAAGAATTTGAGGGCACTCTAAAAAGGAAAGTCGCTCGTTTTTTTGTGCTCTATGCGCTCGTCACATCATGCGCACATTTCGGCACATGTTACACTCACATTTGAGCCTCGCCGACAAAACCACTTCCTTCACGCACTTTTGCCTCTACATCAACGCATTTGACCCAATACTTAAAAAGAACAAAAGAAAAGGAATTATTTGCTGTTCTTTCATCGATTGACGGTTGGTTTAGATCTAGATCAGAGTAGACTAGATCGCCATAGATGGGACACTTTGAATTTCCCCAAGTTGCCAATCTAAGCCATGCCCAAAATTCCCGATTAGTACCCAGTCCATAGCCTCTATAAATGTGGCCATCTAGCGGTTGCCTTATAAGATTACTTATAGGCAACATACTAGAGCTTATATAGAAGTATGTGATTAATAAGGATTGCTTGCTTTAGTCTAGTTGGTCTACTTAGGACATACATACAAAGTGTAATTTAGTAATTCTTCAAATTCTTTTGTGAAGATCAATGAGGGGAGGAATAGGAGGAGAAGGAGGATGATGGATGGAGGAATTAGAATTTTAAAAAAAGTCGCATGTGATGTGCGAGATAGGTCCATTTCTGTTACTAAAACTTGACTATGTATGCTTCTTTTTCATCGCTTTTGTCAAATAAGAGGCATTGCTATCATAACTTAGTAGAACCCTGTCCTCATTGGTCATGTATCTTAGGCCATCATATCCTTATGAGCACGTAATTGGGGACTCCATCAAAGAAAGGTATATGTAATGGAGATATTTGATAAACAAATATTGGAAACTATAAGACTTAAAATAGGAAAACTATAAGACTTAAAATAGGAAGATTATAACTCCTTGACAATGCTTAGTTCACAATTACGTACAAGCTAGAGATGAATACGATAAATGGAATTGGGTCTCCATGTGAGGGGCTATAGGAATGAGAGCTAGGGAGTTTGTGCGCATGCTCTGGCATTATTTGATTTGAGAAATTTTTTAGTTTTGTAAATGTATGGAAGTCAGTCCATAAGCAAAAAACTTGGGACAAAAAGATAGATTGGGGATGCACTAGCTGCAACCATCAATGCTGACTTATATCAAATGCCTTTTTAATTTTTTTATTATGTGTTGTGATTGCCATGTAGGTAGAAGCATTTATACAAAGAGCATATGATCAACCAATCAAAGGTAATCTTTTTAGCTTTAAATGACATAAAGCAGAGCTAAGTTGCATTAATTCACTTGAATTTTTTTTTCGAGCCACCTACTTGCCTGCCTGCCACTTGCTTGCCTACTTGTCACCTCTTGGTTGCCTACCTGCTACCTCTTGCTTACTTCCATACCTACTAGCTCTCATCATAGATACCTTACTGCATCTTACTTTTATTATAGTCTTTCGTTTGTAATCAATTATTCTCTCTCTCTTGTTTTGTTTAAGACTGGTACTCATCTCTCTTAGGAGAGTTGTGTGTTGCAGTTTTTTTAAATTGTTTAATATTTATTTTATAGTGTATTTAAGTGTGTAGATAGCTCTCTTGCGAGAGTTGTGTGTTGCTCTCTATTTTTGTCGTGTGTTGCAATTTTAATTATAATATAAATAATTATCTTTTACCTGAGACTAGCACTCATCTCTCTTAAGAGAGTTGTGTGTTGCAGTCTCAGTTTGTATAAAAATGTTTGTTTGTAGGAACTCTTGGGCTGGCACTCATCTCTCTTAAGAGAGTTGTGTGTTACAGTCCAAGCTTAGTGATGTTTTCATAGATGCTTATTCTGGCACTCATCTCTCCCTTGAGAGTTGTGTGTTATAGTCTCAGTTTAGAGATGTTTTCAAGTACTTAGTCTGACACTCAACTATCCCTTGATAGTTGTGTGTTGCAGTCTAAGTTAGATATCATGTGACGTTGTCTTAGACACTTAGTCTGGCACTCAACTGTTCAACTATCCCTTGATAGTTGTGTGTTACAGTTGAATCTTAGTGTTAGATGGTGAAGTCCATGATTAGGTTATACCTAGGTCATTTTTTATGTTTTGATTTTCTATAGTATGTTACATGATTTGAGGCTTGAGCTTGAGTTGAGAGGTTATACGATTAGCTACAATCCCCACCAAAACAACCCCCATTAAAATAGAACCAGCATGGCAGTTGCACAAGGAAACACATTTTCCTTCATTTAGGATTAACTTTAAAGTGAATAAAAATGTATTTCCTTTGTTTAAGATTAACTTTTAAATGAAGGAAAATGTTAACTTTGTGCAACCACCACACTAAAATAGAACCATCACAGTTGTTGCACGGAGCTGAGTTTAGTTTGATTTGTCTTGATGGATTTTTTAAATTATTTTTTTGTAGGACCTTGAATCACAGAATGCGATAAAAATGATGATCCGATTATCAAATATGATAAATGATGCAATAATTAATGTTTAAATATTATTTGTATAACTGAATGTTGTGATAAAAATGATGGTCCAATTTTAAAATATGATAAATGATGCAATAATAAATATTTAAATATTATTTGTATAGGTTTAATATTATTTAATTGTTTAATATTGTTTAAATATTTAATATTATTTGTGGTTACAAATTAATTTTATCTTCTTGCCATTTTTTAGGCTAAGTATGAGCACGGAGGGAGAGAACTTAGAGAACATTCTCCCACAAGATCCTCCGCAACCAGAGTAACCTCTAGTCCAAGAGGGCTCACAAGGTGCTTTTGTGCCTCAGGAGGCTGATTTAGCAGACCAGCTAAATCACGCCGAGGCTCAAGCTATCTTACAAGCGCAAAGAGAGATGCTGGGGAAAGAAGAACTAGGTATTTTTGCTGCTGGTCCAGTGGATGATGATACCATGCAAGGCGACTCGGTCTCTCTTCGACAAGTACAGAGACTATGCCCATCAGAGTTCATAAGAAACACCTTGTTTCTTCGTTCAGGAAGTGCTAGGAATAAATATGCACAACCCAAGTTGTTAGACTTGCGGCATAAAACCCTAGCCCACATCCTTCTCCAACGATTCATAGAGGTGGAAGGAAGCATTCCCAATAAACAGCAAATACCCATGTATTTCATCCAACAGGTGTATGTCTACGACGTCTTGCATCGACGCGTGGATTGGAATGACAAGCATCACTTATCAGGAACAGGAAAGGGTCATCCTACAGAGCGCAAGCGAGCAAGGACAGAGAACAGAGAGCCCGTGTCTCAGAGACCTCGTGTGCTAACTCCCCAGGCACATAGTGATCTTGTTGACTTGGCCACATCTGCCATACATCTCCGTCAACAAGGTATTATTGCTGAGGAGTGACAAGATCGTGTTGCATCACAAGCCAAAGAGATCAAGGACCTACAAGCACGCATGCAGACGTTGGATCTAAGCTTGCACGCTATAAACAATCCTTTGGAGATTTGGATGCAGCTGAGGACACCAATATTTTTGATTTTGAGGACCTCACTAATATAGATTCGCAAGGTGCAGGACCAAGCACTCAGGGAACGGTAGATGTGGATCCTACTGCATAATTATGTACATTGTAAACTTCATATATGAATTTCTAATACTCTTCTTCTACAACGATGGTTCAAGTGATATAAGTGAGTTAAGTGGACTAAGTGATTTAAGTGATATAAGTGATCTAAGTAGACTAGATGATTTAAGTGACTTAAGTGATTTAAGTGGACTAAGTGATTTAAGTGATCTAAGTGAATTAAGTGGTATAAGTCATTTAAGTGGACTAAGTGATTTATGTGGTATAAGTTATCTAAGTGGACTAGGTGATTTAAGTGATTTAAGTGATCTAAGTGAACTAAGTGGTATAATTGATTTAAGTAATTCTATGGATTTAAGTAATCTAAGTGAATTAAGTGGTATAAGTGATTTAAGTAGACTAAGTGATTTAAGTGGACTAAGTGATTTAAGTGAACTAAGTGGTATAAGTGATTTATGTGGTTTTCAATGGATTAGGTGGACTTGTAATGTTAATGCAGAAATATTAAAATATATCGATGTGAATTAGTGCACATAATAGCTAGATCAACCCTTGAGACTTGAAAATATAAACTTCGATTATGCATATTCAATTATTCTTTCCAACTTTCTGATGTTCCCTTTAATGTTTCCTTGAAAGTATTTGCAAGTCATAAGGTCGTCTCTAACTATTATGTATACTAAAATCATCCACAATTTCAATAATTACAACACAACATCGCTTGTAGCCCACAAGGTTCTAGATTTCAATACAAAAGGAGACGAGATGTATACGAGCATATGCGCTCTCCCATCGCTTGACATATTCTCCCATCCATTCCCTCGCATACAACATTATATCCGATATAAGTAGAGCTTCATCCACTGCTTCTATCACCTATCATATTCTTCTATCACTCTATATTGCATTCAACATAGGTACAATATCCTCTATTTCTTCGACTTCGCTGTTGTCACTGAGTAGCTTAAGCTCATCTTCCTCTTCACTGAATGCACCCTCAGCAACTAATTCTGTAGTCAATTGTTGTCTAGCAATTCTCATACAACGGCTTCGCTTGCTGCCCTAGTCGCAAATTTAAATCCTTTCAATAATCGTAGATTTCCAAAGCAAAATACCAAATCTGTAGCTCTTGATGGCTTTAAGCGATTGTGTCTCTTAGAATGAATAAAATCGTATGCACTCCAATTTCGTTCACATGCACCCGATGATGCAGCAACAGAGAGCACACGAGTTGCAACATGCTGTAACTCCAAATTTCATAGACAAAAAAACAAGCCCATTTGTCACAAGAGATCTAAGGAACTCACCAAAGAGATCCTAGAACTCCCAAGTACAAAAATCTATTCATGTGAGATCTAAGAAACTCAACAAGGAGGTCTTAGAACTCCCACAAACAAATTTCATAGACACAAAAACAAGCTAATTTATCACAAGAGATTTAAGAAACTCACCAAAGAGATCCTAGAACTCCCACATACAAAAATCTATTCACATGAGATCTAAGAAACTCAACAAGGAGATCTTAGAACTCCCACAAACAAATTTCATAGACACAAAAACAAGCCCACGTACAAAAATCTATTCACATGAGATCTAAGAAACTCAACAAGGAGATCTTAGAACTCCCACAAATAAATTTCATAGACACAAAAACAAGCCTATTTATCGTAAGAGATCTAAGGAACTCACCAAAGAGATCCCAAGGAGATCTTAAAACTCCCATAAACAAATTTCATAGACACAAAAACAAGGCCATTTATCACAAGAGATCTAAGGAACTCACCAAAGAGATCCTAGAATTCCCATGTACAAAAATCTATTCACATGAGATCTAAGAAACTCAACAAGGAGATCTTAAAACTCCCACAAACAAATTTCATAGACACAAAAACAAACATATTTCTCACAAGAGATCTAAGGAACTCAACAAGGAGATCTTCAAACTCTCACAAAAAAATTTATCTCACAAGAGATCTAAGGAACTCAATAAGGAGATCCTAGAACTCCCACAAATAAATTTCAACACATAAATATCTAAATTATTTTTATCACAAGAGATTGAAGGAACTCAATAAAGAGAACCTACAACTCCCACAAACAAATTTCAAACACATATATATCTAAAATATTTTTATCACAAGAGATCGAAGGTACTCAATAAAGAGAACCTAGAACTCCAATAAACAGGAAAGACCAAAACCAAAATCCAAACAAGAGATCTCAGGAACTCAAAATGAGATCCTAAAGCTCCCTAACAAAAATCTATCTTATTTTGGACCTTCTAGATTGCTTTCACAACCTTAAAGATCATTCTCCTTCTTTTCCTTTTTAGATCTCTTATGCTCGGCTGAGGAACCAAGCATGAGATAAGAAAAATTGGCAAACAATGAGATTATATGCAAAATCGAAGGAATGTATTCGTCCTAATACAAGTTTATTCGTACGAATACTTATTTGTATGAATAAAAGTTATTCGTACGAATATGTGGTGATGATGTGGTGATTTATATAAAAAACGTGACGTGTCACTGTTTTTTCAATCGATTTTTTCTTCCATTCGAATCATTCAAGCGATTTTCTCGATTTTTTCGAATCACGAATTCGAATTTTTCTACTTAGAAGCAGCACAGAAAACAGAGCTAAAAGAAGAGTTGAAAACTAGAGCTAACAAGAGAGGGGGAGAGGAAGTGTGCCACCTCTCCCCATACATCACGTATGGATTTTCTTTTTTTGTCCTTGTTTTACAAATTTCTTACTTTTTTCACTTTCTTATGTTTATTAGTTTGGGCTTTTTGAAAGGGTAGGAGTTTCTTATTCGTGAATAATATTTAGAGTTCCATTTTTACAATGCATTCAGACTTAAATCATATAAACATGTGATTTCATGTAACTATTCCTCTCTTTTCTTATGCATGTTCTTGACAGTGAGTGAGAAACAGGGAATCAAAAGAAAAGACCATGATGATTGCAAAATTGAAGGACAATACTATCTGGCACATTCACCTCATCATAGTCCAGCTCATTACATCTTAAAGGTCATAATGATGGTTAATTCCATAGAGAACTCTCCCTAGCGTATTAATTAATTCCTCTGCACCCTCGCCCTCCTTTACAATTATTAAGCTAAGCTTAGGGAAAAATGATTTCCCTTCTCTCCGCCTCCCTCCGACCTCGCCGCCTCCCTCCCTCTCCCTCTCCCTATCCCTCCACTCAGCTCTCCCGCGTGGGTCTTGGTGGTTGAGGCTCTGGTTCATGTCGTGGTGTGTGTGTGTTCGATCCTTGCGGATCACTTCGGATAAGCCTGTTAAGGCTTCTTGGCATTGTTGCTACGAAGTAAAAAACTCCTCTCTCTCTCTCGTGTATAAGCCATCCTTCCCCACCAAGTTTAGTAAAACCCGCGTGGGTCTTGGTGGTTGAGGCTCTGGTTCATGTCGTGGTGTGTGTGTGTTCGATCCTTGCGGATCGCTTCGAATAAGTCTGTTAAGGCTTCTTGGCATTGTTGCTACGAAGTAAAAAACTCCTCTCTCTCTCTCTCTCTCTCTCTCTCCCCCCTCTCCTGCCTCTCCTTCCACTCAGCCTTCTTCTCTCCCTCTCATGCCTCTCCTTCCACTTAGCTATCCTCCCTCTCCCTCCCCCTTTTTCCGTCTCTGTCTCTCTCCCCTCTCCCTCTCCCTCTCTCCCCCTCTCCCCCTCCCCCTCTCTGCATCCCCCTCCCCTGCCCTCCCTGTGCCTCCCCATCCCCCTCATATATATACTCACTAAGGGCGTCGATAGAACATTCTAGATTTCTAAACACTAGAAACTTCGAGTCAATTCGTTAATTCGAGGCAGCTACCTTACGTTAATTTGATTTAATATGCAACCATCTTACCTTAATCCACCTTTGCGGACTAATTAATTAATACTTGCAAAACATTGACTGGGGGGCCCTATTTCCATGGAAAACTCATAAGCTTGTGTGGGCAATCCCCTATTCATGTATTTGTTAAAGAGCACTAATCTTAGTCCCTAGGAATAATAAAAGCACTACCCTTCATATATCAGGACCCAGGTCCTATGGACTTGATGTCATAGCTTCCAACTATGCATTCAGTCCGAGATTAACTCTCACGTTTATCGTTTATAATGTGATAGGTAACACTAAAATTAATCTAACTCGTGATGTTAAGGTCACCTACAATTTTTAAAGACGTGAAGTTCGCTCTCTTACGGATAGAGCATCATGGCGTTGCAAGCGTTGATAGCCGCTGCAGTGGCTGCTCACGCCATCTCTTCACCATCCCTCCCACCAGCCCTCGCCCTCCCTCCCTCTGCCCAGCCTGTCGCCGCTGTTGCTGTCTTGAAGGGCAACTCCTCTGCCCAGGGAATCGTCAACCTCACCCAGACAGAGGGCGGTACGTCGGCATTTTGCTCTTTATTGTTGATTGTCATCCGACCCCATTCCACGATTAGCATAATTTTTATCCCAGAAAGCTGGTTGCATTGGATTCTTCAGTGGGAACATTGCGAGCTTCCTGAAACCGCTGCTGCAATTATGCCTTCGATATCCAGGGAAGGCCTGTGCTAGTCGTACGGGATTCTTGAATCAGTTTCATTTCGCCTCATAAAAAAACTGCATTTTCAAGATATTTCATGTGCTGAAAATGTTGCTGCTTTCATGACTGTGCCTGTGCCTGACCAGAGAGTAGTCAAGTGTATTTGTTTCTTTTATTCGCTCCCTCCGCTCCACCGCCTTTCGATTTTGCTTTTTTGAAATCTTCAGCTTCTAAATATTTTCCTACAGCGTCAGTTGGTACAAATATTTCCACAGACGACAGATTCTCCCCTGTTTGTAAGACAAGCAAAGAACATGTGCATTATTCTTATATTAACACAGCTTTTAAAATCTAGCATTACTGCCACAGGTCCAACAACCGTGAACTTGAAAATTACTGGGCTCACACCTGGCAAACACGGCTTTCATCTTGTACGTACATTGTAGGATGCCATTGTTGTAAGAGCTTCAATGACCGTGATGTTAAGCGCTTTTCCTTGTTTAATACGCAGTAGGAAAAAAGAGGCACCATCCATGTCCAAAACCTTAAAACCAGCCGTGGTTGTGCAGCATGAGTATGGAGACATAACGAATGGCTGTGTATCAACAGGTGTGCACTTTTAATTGTCCATTCACAAATTTCATAGCACTTTCTAGGCCCATTCTGTATCTGTTTTACTATGGTCATTTACGGTAATTTGCGTTCTAGAATTGCTAAATCTCTACAGGACCCCATTCTCTATCTGAACATCGTATCTTCACTATTGCCATTTGCAAATTTGCGTACTGGAATTTGTTAAATTTATTTAGGACCACATTTCAACCCCAAGAAGTTAACCCATGGTGCTCCGGGAGATGAGGTTCGTCACGCTGGTGATCTTGGCAATGTCATAGCTGGACCAGACGGTATGTGCCTAGAAAAAGATTCCGTTTCTTAGAGTGAACCACATGAGATGCATATACTAACTCCAATTGTCACATTTGTTTAATAGGTACTGCAGAGGCTACGATCACTGATTTCCAGGTCAGCATTGACAGGCATTGTCAAAACAATTTCTAAAACTTTAAGGTTGTGATAATTATTTGCATTAATTTTAAACCCTGTCTTTCTCATGAGGTGGTTGTGGGTTGCTCGTGGGCTACTGCAGATTCCATTGGTTGGCCCAGTTTCAGTTGTTGGGCGCGCATTTGTAGTTCATGAACTTGAAGATGATCTTGGCAAAGGTACGATACTGCTCATACACTTTGTCTTAAAAGCCTGGTCCTTTGTGAAGGAAGTGAAAGCTAAAACCACATAGATACTCAGACTGTACTTCCTAGGGATAGTTCATGCATGCTTTACCAACCTATGGCCGTCTCTTTAGACCCACACTAGTGGTACATCATGAACATCCGAAGTATCTGAGATATCAAATCCAAATCTGAGTGGACAGCCAACCATGTCGCCAACAGATCACCAACAATGCATATACGATTTGTAGAGCTGCAGATAACAAATACGTATAGCATTGCAAACCAAGCGACTGGTACACCACTGTGACTAGTAGACCACATACATCGCGGCCAACGATGTATGACACAGACCACTTCCAGGAATTGTGCATCCGGAACCAAGGTCCAGGGGAATCCATTCTCTTTTTGTCGAAACCACATGACAAAAAAGAGCATTCCCATCTTGTCGAATCCTCATGATAAGAATAACATGCATATTTTACCGAAACCTCATGGCAAAAATAGCATTCTTATTTTTGTCAAAACCTCATGACAAAAATAGCAATCTCATTTTGTCGAAACCTCGTGACAAAAGAGCAATCTCATTTTGTCGAAACCTCATGACAAAAGAGCATCCAAAAGTAGCAGGGAAAACACCATCTTGCAAACCGTATGCATCATCCAATATCAGATGCCGAAAAGAGTGGCAGACTCTGCCATACAAAATTCTTTTTACAAGTAGCTGTATACCGCGCTAAACAAAACCACAGCCGTAAACAACCCGCTGTGGAATTAGGAACTCTTGCCCTTCGGAACATTCCGTGGCTCATCCGTGTCACTAGCCGGCTCCTTTCTCTTACAGTTGGGACAATCTCTAGACCGGTGTCCATCCTCTTTGCAAATAAAACATTTACCAGCTTCATATAAAGCGTGTTGTTCCTCTAGAGACAAACGATTACGTTCATCCTTTTGATGATTAGCTTTTCTATCAGACTTATTTCCACGAGATCCATTCTTAGATTCCTGCTTCTGTCCACTTTTGAACCCATAAGTCTTTCCCTGCATCAAAGCATATGCCGTGCTAGCATTCTCGATAAGCTGAGACATATTGGAAACTTTAGTCTTTGTGCAGTAGTCTCTCAACTCCTTAATAAGCCCGCAACAATATTTCTCAACTTGTTTAGTGAAAGGAACAATCCTTTAGGAGCTAACAGGCAACAAAGCCAGCCAAAACTTGCTGTTATACTCCTCTAAATTATGGCAATTATTGGAATTCAGCTCATGCCAAGCAGTCATGATATCTACTTCAAAAGTCGTGGTAAGCCACGCAGCTGAAAACACCTGCTTGAAACCTACCCACGTGTTTGGTGCGGTGTTTTGTGTTTTGCATAAGCATAGTGGTTCACCACTGAAGTGCGTTCCCCTTTAGAAAACTTGCAGCCTGGCGTATTGTAGATGACTCTATGAAGTTCCCTCTGTTAGAAATGACCCAACAGAGGGTACACACAGCGGAAGACTGATAGTAATGCCCAAGAGCTCACACAGTGTGGTGTGGGGTGTGGAATCACAAACTTCTTTAACTTACGTGCATAGATGTGCAAGCCAGTAAATAGACAATGCTCAGAAACAAATATAGAAGCAACTCTTTATATTTCCGTCCGTCCACAAAGTAGGACAGGATACAATACCAAAAGGTTCTCCTACTAGATGTGAAGCACTTCTAGATCCCTGAGCCTGCGTGCTCCACCTCGAGCATATGTAGACTCTCTGTCTAGTGTGTTCTTCTCCACCTTACTGCCTGTGAATCAGCCTAGGTGGGCAGCCCCTGCCAAGCTATGTCTGCAGCGCACAGGTCCCCTTGGTCCTTCTGAATGTAGGCCCCAAGATAGCTGTTCCACTGCTCCAACCTGCTTGTGAATGGCTGCTCCAGAAGATGATGATCTCAGCACCTTGCTGCCCTAAAAGACAGCCAAGGTCCAGCCTTTCTTGGCTAAGTTTGCAGCCCTTGTTGCACTCTCTCACCTCCTGTAGATAGGCCTCGAGAGTAGGCTTCCTGCTGCTCCTTTCTGCCCTGGAACTGCTGGCTGCTGGATGATGAATGAGGCCAAGAGCCTCTCCTTATATAGGCCCTAAGGCCTGCTGAGAAAACTGACCAGTCTGTCCCAATCTGGGCCGACTGGACAGACCAGGTTGGCTGGCCCAACCGACCTGGTTGGCTCAGCCCAACCAGCCCCAATAGGGCCCTTTACTGGCCCCAGGAAATCGCCCTTCTGGGCTCTCTTTTCCAGGGCTTGCTGGCCCACGATTCTATGCAGGGGCTGAGCCCTTGGCCAGCCCTAGATAGGGCCTGGTTGGCTGGCAGCCCAACCAGCCCTCCATATGGGCTGCCATGTGCTGCCCCATCCCCCGCCATGTCAGTGCCTGTTCTCCCTGCTGGTTCTGTGCTCTGCCAGTCTCTCTCCAGCCACATATGCAGCGCCGTACTGTTCCGTACGTTGCTGATGTCATCGCGCCTTTTACCTGGGACACCCCGCCAACCATGAATGCTCCAGATCTGTCCCAGATCCACACATCCAGGTAATCTCTCTTTGGGCACATCCTGCCCTAGGTCTCCCTCCCCCACGCTCTCCTCATTTGGGGGTTTACAGATGGGGAGGTGACCTTTCCAACACCCCCTCTCACCGACACATCTCGGCCCAATGCCAACACGTCGATGAAGATGCTCCAGTAACTCCTTGGTCGTAGTCCTTTGGAACCTTTCGGTGTCGAAATCTTTTCTTGGCTTTTCATCCAGTGGCTCCTGCTCCACCAAGTCCGGTTCCGCTTCCGCACACCATCCTGGTACACAGGTCCATCTCTGGTAGCACCTCCTGGCACCACCATCTTCTGTCACATTCTTGCCTTTGAACTCGAGCAATTCAGCCGTCACGATCTTCCAGTTGTCCCCCTCATAATGAGTGAACAGTGTGGAGTCTTTCAGGCACCATGCTCTGAGGGTTTGTTTCAACCCGTCCTTCCTTTGGCAAGGTCTGCAACAAAAGTACATCTCCAGATAACGTGGACTGCGAACTTTAAATGTACTTGACTGAACCTGAGTCACCCTCCTTCTCGCAAGGGCACAACCCTGCAGTCGTGGAAGTTGATTCCCAAGAGCATTTGAATCAGGGTCATCATTCAGCAAGGTCCTTGTCTCCAGGCTCCCACACCTGTGAGCCTCCTACTTGGGCTCTGATACCATGTTAGAAATGACCCAATAGAGGGTACACACAGTGGAAGACTGATACTAATGCCCAGGAGCTCACACAGTGTGGTGTGGGGTGTGGAATCACAAACTTCTTCAACTCATGTGCATAGATGTGCAAGCCAGTAACTAGACAATGCTCAGAAACAAATATAGAAGCAACTCTTTATATTTCCGTCCGTCCACAAAGTAGGACAAGATACAATACCAAAAGGTTATCCTACTAGATGTGAAGCACTTCTAGATCCATGAGCCCACGTGCTCCACCTCGAGCATATGTAGACTCTCTGTCTAGTGTGTTCTTCTCCACCTTACTGCCTGTGAATCAGCCCAGGTGGGCAGCCCCTGCCAAGCTTTGTCTGCAGCACACAGGTCCCCTTGGTCCTCCTGAATGTAGGCCCCAAGATAGCTGTTCCATTGCTCCAACCTGCTTGTGAATGGCTGCTCCAGAAGATGATGATCTCAGCACCTTGCTGCCCTAAAAGACAGCTAAGGTCCAGCCCTTCCTGGCTAAGTTTGCAGCCCTTGTTGCACTCTCTCACCTTCTGTAGATAGGCCCAGAGTGTGGGCTTCTTGCTGCTCCTCTCTGCCCTTGAACTGCTGGCTGCTGGATAATGAGGCCAAGAGCCTCTCCTTATATAGGCCCTAAGGCCTGCTGAGAAAACTGACCCTATCTGGGCCGACTGGACAGACCAGGTTGGCTGGCCCAATCGACCTAGTTGGCTCAGCCCAACCAGCCCCAATAGGGCCGAAAAAAACCCAAACGCAATAACTAGCCAGCAATCAATCAGGGAATGGCAAAAGTAGGCAAAGACAAGCCTTCTTCTACCTGGAATCCACAAAAGAAAGGTCACCCTGGCTGGAAAACCCTAGATCCTGCGGAGATAAGCTGATTCTGCTCTGGCACAGCCCCAAAAGCAGGTTAGAAACAAACACCCACGCCTGGAAAGTTACCAAAATCAACTGGCACAGCCCGGAAGCCTTCAGAAATCAAATCACAATCTTCTTGGATAGCCTAGAAACAAATCGCAATTTCCCTGGGACAGCCTGGACAGCCTGGAAACTCCTGAAAACAGATCGCAATTCTTGTAGCAGCCTGGAAACATTTGGAAACAGAACCCGAACATGATGCAGTCACCTGGCACATCCCGGAGGACCTGGAAATAGAATCACAATTTCTAGAAAACACCTTGGCAGAAATCACAATTTGCAACAGGCTCTGGATCTGGTGCGTTTTCCTTTGGCAAGCCCTGGATGCACTTGTACTGACCATGGCTGATGACGATTTACTTTGGTAGGCTCAGGAAGCTCCTGGTAACATGCGATTTTGCTCTAGCAGCACCTGGTAGGCTCTGGTAGCTCACAGCTGATGATTTGGCTCCTTTGCACCACTGTTTTGGCCCCCCTGTTGCACACTTTGGCTCTAGGAATTAATTGCCTAGTAACTGGGTGCACATTCACTATTTCCAAGGGTCCACTAGGGAATTTTAATTCCCCAAGTCTCGCCCCATGGCCGGACCCTCGCGCCCCAAAGGCTCAAGGCAGTCATGCAAATAACAGGAGTTGCAAATCAAAAATCCCATAATTTCACATCCTTGTGCAATGTATTAAGTAGGTTAGGGGCACTTTTCCCTCATTGAGGTTTTTTCCCCTAATCACAATTAGATCCCTAACTACGGTTAGTGGATAGGATAAGGTTTTGTCACTCAGACAAGACTTCCCACTCTTGTACTTTCTCTAACACTCATCTATTCAGACGTTTTGCACCTTCTTGCTCTCACTCTTGCATTTTGCTTCCTCTACTCTTGCAGGGGAGTCCAGACTATACTGAAGGGGCGGAGACAGTCCATCAGAATGCCTTGAGATCGAAACCATACTAGATACGTGCATACCAAGCTTTGCTGATCCCGCTCTCAGCTAGTTGTCTGGATAACTCTAGTGCTAGCCTCGGTAATCTCCCTCGGGGTAAGGCCAACACCTTGTGTAGATATGTCACTGTCTGGAAGATTGCCAATCTACAATGGTGTCATAGTGAACTTAGCTTGTATGATCTGGTGAGGAACCGATGGCTTGCTTCTGATCATCCTGGACCCCATGACAACCTGTAGTCTCTCAAATCTCCGTTACTCAGTTGCCGGTAAGTCACATCCCCAAAAGGGTGCTGCGTACATCGCTGTCGGTCTCACTAGTGTATCAAAAAGTCATCCTTTCGTCGGGGGATCCTGGAAGTGTGCCTTTCCGCATTGTCTCTCGAGCCTAGCTAAGGTTCCCTATCCTCGTGTGAGTATTTCCCTAGCTGCATATGTCATCGTGAAGGTAGGCCCTGTGAAAATTGCTCTGAGATATGTATATGCCTATACTATCTCCAATGGCTCCCCTCGATACGTGAAACTGTGCTGCTGAAGCACTGCTTGTGAGGTGTTGAAAATCATAACCTTGGTCTTGCCAAGGTTGACCGTTAGGTCTCTCTCTCTGCAAAATAGCTCTAGAGCCTCAAGATGTCACTGTAAACCTGCTGTAGAGGAGGAGATGAGAACTATGTCATCTGCATACAATAGGATTTATATCATCAAATGTGCAAGTAGGGATCCCTCTCTTCCTAGGCGGTCAATGAATGTCGTGATCTCGTCAATGTAGAGCCCAAAGAGGGTTGGAGAGAGTGGGAATCCTTGCTTCACCTTGATCATGCTTTCGACCCAATCTGACAGATCTCGAGGTGCACGTACCCTCCCTCTAACAGAGTCATATAGGCTCATCACACCCCAGTTCATGTCCTCGGGTATTTGCATCTCCAGAAGCCTCCGTATCAATCAGGCTCGTGTCAAAAGCCTTCCAAAAGTTAACGAAGTAGGCTTAGAATTTCATGGATCTCGACCTTGCCTCCTCTATGACCGCCCGTAAGGTAAAAATGTGATCCAGGGTGGAGTGTTGTCGCCGGAAACTTGCCTGTCCAAGTGCTTGCTACCCATGTGCCTCAGCATAGGAACTGATCTATCGTTCTAACACTGATCCATATATCTTGCCTAGTGTGTCCTATCATGAGCGTGTGGTAGTTCCCCGTATCCATTGGGTTTCCTGCTTTGTATATTGGCACAATGGTAGTGGTGCTCGAAGCAAGAGGGAAGCCACGGCAGACCGCATGATTAAACATTTGTGCTAGGATTGGAGCCAAGATCTTATGGCCATGTGCAAAGTATTACGTCCTCAGTCCCTCATGGTCCATGGCTTTCTAGTTGTGGAACCGACGTAACGCAGCCCGTACATTCTGTGCAGTGAACAAAGAGGACGTGGTGGGCCTGGGTATGAAGACAAGTCCGGCGGTGTCTGCATCGGGACATCATAGAGTGAGGTCACATATGTATGCTAAACTTCTGGATCAGTGATAGGGATGGGTGACTTACCCTCAGAGAGGAGTCCCTAGGCAAAGATGGGATCTCCCCCTCGAAAAACCTGATAACCTCATCCATCCGATGTGAGAGAAAAGCTTGTCTCTTCTGACGAGTTACTCAGCGTAACATCTGCTGTGCCTCAGTCCTCGTAAGACGCCGCAGGGCCTGCTCCTGAATGACATAGGATCTCATCTCTCGGCACTCATTATCGAACCATGGGTTTTGGGGCATCTTCCCTGCTAGGGAGCATGAGATGATATGATATGATATGGTTGTATTAAAGTCCTCTTGAGACACCCTTCAAGATCTATGGGACTGGTGATCATTATCAACAAATAGTGATCTTTTACGTCCGGTGAAATAAAATACTATAAACTTGCTAGTAGTTAGTACTTGATGCACTAGCTTGTGTGCTAGTCCAAGTATCTTGTTGCGGTGTTCCAGACTTTTTTGAAGATAATGTCCAAGCTTTGTAGCTGGCTGCCCTAGCAGAAATTTGAGGTTGCCTCTGTTATCATCATATCTTTCTGTAATTTGAGCATAGGAGCAGTACATGCTGCTCATTTTCCACCTTTCGTGTGGGGAAGATTTTACATATTCCTTCTTCTCTTTGTACCCTGGTCTTGCCCACCTTCCCTTCTCCATGAGAGAGAGAGAGAGAGAGAGAGAGAGATGACTTGGAAGTGTTTTCAGTTTCAGAAAAGTTTTCTTTTTTTTCATTTGATGAATGATAAGTGAACAGTAACATGTTTGGTAGAGACAATGTATTGCTGATAACTGAAATATTTGGGCAGGAGGTCAAGAGCTAAGCCTGACAACAGGCAATGCAGGAGGGAGACTTGCATGTGGTAAGAGATGCAACCAGATTGTGTATTAGATTGAGTTTAATTGAGTTTGATTGTGGTCTCTGTGGGAGGAAACAAGAAACTTGAAATTGCCTTCCAATTTCTCTTGAAATAGGGTCTGCTTGTCAAAATGTGAAACTTTTAGACGTCCAGAGTGTATTAAGGACTGCTTCTTTAAATTCACCTTTGTTTTAATGTGAGCTGGCTTCTTGTCTTTCAATGTATTTGCATCTTTGTGTTTTGATATTTCCACAGATTGCCAGCTAAATTAAGCCCCCCAAGCAAATGTAAAATGAGATTCGTTTCCTAAAAGTCTTAAACATATGTGTCCTTGATAAGAAATGCACCCCTTTTCCGTGTCTTTTGCGCATGGAGGCGGTTGCATTCATGTATTAATATTATTCCTCAATTGACTAGATGTTTGTTCCATGCCAAGATTGTAGGCATTTGAAGGAATGCAACTTTTATTGTCCTTTTCCATGTGAGGGGGATTCTGTAATACTGACCATCTTCTTTCTAATATTGTTGCACCTTCTTGTCCGATCAGAAGTTTTCCCTGTTCTTTTGCATTGCACATGATTGTAATTAATTGGAGAGAGAGAGAGAGAGAGAGAGAGAGAGAGAGCTGTGAAATGTTCTTCATACCCTTACAGCTGTCCATCTTTCTAGAACTATCCTGTAATAAACTCAATGATTGAAACTTCTATTGACAAGGCTAGGTGACAACAAAATCCAAAAATGTTTTCAAAGAAACAAAGTTTGACCAAATACAACAACAATTAGCATTTGGGACTGGATGGTAGGGTTTGCATTCATCTCATGGAGAGATTAATTGACTTGTTCATGCATTCTGAAGTGCAAAAACATGTGTGAGCTTGGAGAACTCTTACAAAGCCCTTCAACATTACTGTTTACCAACATAGCCATATACCTACCCTTTGTATGGGAACAAAAGTTATGTTGTGGGATTTCCTTACATAATTAGATCTAATACATGAGAGAAGTCTGGACTTGTGGCCAGCGTGGAAGCTCAAGGGGGGCCCGGTGATGAATGAGGCAATGATGATAGGAAATCTGTGATAGAGCGCTACCATTAGTCCATGCGTGTGATCCCCTATGGTCTCGTAGCAGCAGTCCTACGTCTGACAAGAGACATTGTAACCCCGTCGGTCATGTCCCCTGGCCTAGTGAACATGGAGGGAAGATCCCCAAGCATAATCTGTGTGTCAACGTGTTGTCGAGTTTGTTGTGTCACTGGCTCTTGGATCTCGGCCTCGTCGACTACCCATGATCTGTTGGTCAGTATAATATGGCTGGAAAACCTCCATGGTTATGCTCTGGGTAGAGTCTGGTTGTGTGCCCTAACCCCTCCTTCGGGTCTTGAGCTAGTGCTCTCTATATGTGACGATCTCATGGATGAATGTTGCGAGGCATCTCTGATCCATATAAGAGAGGAAGCTAGACAGGGGTCCGACACCACCTCTAAATAGATAGTGATAACGACCTTGATCTCATAGTACACATGGCACCTGAAAAAGAAATGCTCCTCTGACTCGATCTCATGGCTATTGCACATTGTGCATATGCCACTCTCTTGAGGTATGCCCTCAACTTGTCCACTCTCAATACGAAGTTGGTCTGATGAGGCATGGATAGTGGGAAGTGAATCCGGGTTCTTGGTGGATTTTAGAGAGAGAGAGAGAGAGAGTGTGTGTGTGTGTGTCTATTTACGTCCATGGGGGACCATCTAGTACATCAGCGTAGAGAGGGCACATGGCAGCTCCCATGGAGTGCAAAAAGCAACTCCAGTTATTTAGAATACCTAGATTAAATCCTAAAAGAAACATTTATAATCGTCCATACATCTTTTTAAGACTGAGAGTCTTTTGGTTTAGATTTGAACTCCATAACGAGGGCTATTCCTCCACGGTACATTGCGTACTTTCCATCCTTCCTAGCAGCCTTCACTTTGGCTAACTCTGGTGCTTTATCCTGCAGTTGAGCTATTGTGAGTTCCTCGGCTATCCATAGCTTGGTACTGTTGTAGAACTTTGAATCGTAAATCTCGTGAATTGAATGTAATGACAGCATGTCCTTTATGTTGACACCATCTTTATAAGGATTGTCAGGCTTGTCGTCCTCGTCTGCTGTCCAGTCAATGTTAGGCATGGCTGCTTTGACATGTGCTAAGGTATCATCGAATGAATCCTCCTCATTGTGCCATCTGTTTGGAAGTCCCCCAATTCTGATTTTTAATGCATTATCTTTTCTGGCTTCATGTTCTTTCTTGAATATCAACTTTGTTTGCCTTTGCTTCAAACTCCACAATGACCTCCTGCTTGGCTGTCTATACTTCAGTATGTATTAAGTCTTTGACTTTGGAGACTAACTCGGGGGTAGGGGGGGAAGCTTGGCAAGACTTTACAACCTCATCTATTACTTCCTGCTTGCCAGGTCCTTCAAGCACTTGGATTCTAGTTATTGCATCCGCTGGGTGCATCCTCAACTCTCTCACCTGATCTTATAGGAACAAAATATGTTCATGATACGCAATGATGGGTCGGTAGAAAAGACCTCCTCATTCATAGACTTGTGCATACGTACAGGGTGTTCGAGTTGCAATCGTGGCTTATTTGGCTCTGCTGGTCGGGGCTGCTGGAGTTGATTTTTTTTTTTCCCCAAAGAAAAGAACCTTCTATTAATGCTTGAAAGACTTCATACAAAACAGCAGCCCCGAAGGTGCTGAGTATGGAAAAAACTGGGAAAAGGCTGAAAGAAAAAAGCAGCCTGTTCTAGAGAAACCTAGCTCACTGCCTAGGGGATCTCTGGTACTGGGGCTAACAACCAGGTGGAGGAACTATACAACCAGCGAATCCCTCGCGGAGTGAAAAAGTAAAAGACACTTGCAAACCAAGCCTTGCAGGATCGAGCACGCCGGAGGACAAGAGAGGCTGCAGACTGAGCTTTACTAAGGGCTGGTACCTTGGCTGTCTCCTAGGGCAGCAAGAAGCTGAGGTCAAAGGACGGAGAGTCTACATATGCTTGAGGTGGAGCACACGGGCTCAAGTTCTAGAGATATCTGGTAGATATTTGAAGTACATGGTGGTAGGATCAAAGTCTTTCCCATAGTTCCAGGTAGGATCAAAGTCTTTCCCATAGTTTTTTGCGTGGAATTGTGTCAAAGGCTTTCTTGAAATCCACAAAGCAACAAAGGTCAGCTTTTTTTAAATGTTTGGATCCTTCTGATGCAGCCCTTATAGCCACCAAATGGTCTATTGTCGAGTGTTTGGGGCAAAACCCTGCTTGGGATGGTGCCTTGACTCCCTGGGTCTCTTTTTTGTCACCGTGCAGTCTCCTTCCCTTGTGGATTGGTACAATTCTGCTAAGCTGCCATTCTGAAGAAAACCCTTCCTCTAGGGCCATGTTTGTAATTCTGGTGAGCATTTTCTTTGTCTTCTCTCCCCCCCATGTGAGCATCTCTGCTACTAGTGCTTGTGTATCTAGCTAGAGCTTTTCCATTTGTTAGCTTTTTTAGGCCTTTCCCTACGTCTTCCTTCGTTTTGATGATGTTTGCTGCTTTGATGGAAAAAACATGACTTACTTTCTCTTTTCCCTCCCTTCCATAGAGGGTCTTTGACAAACTAGATCATGTCTTCCCATGTTGCTTTCCTCTCTTTAGGTTTATTGCCATGCAATTTCTTGAAAACTTCCTTGCGTTTTTGCTTTAGCTCCTCGAAACTTCATTTTGTTTCTCACCACTTGTTCTTGCCTTCTGGCTCTGCTGAATCTGCTATCTGCCAGGCCTTACTTGCTTTTTTACAATACTGGTCATACCAGTGATTGCATGGCATTCCAATGCTCCTTACCTTGCTGCATTTTGGGCTGTTATTTGTTACAAATCGATTAAGTATTTGTTCATTTCACGGCAAGTAGATGGCATTTGACCTTGTGATAGTGCTGTCTCTATTTCCCTCGCATAAATATGGGCCATTCTGTAATCCATTCTCAGCCTTGTTTGCACTGTAATTCTCTGTTTTTTGACAGCATTCTTTGTCCCTATGATGCCTAGGGACATTGCTTTATGATTGGACTTTGGAGTCTCCCCTTCAATCCCGAGGTACTCATAAATATTTGCCTTGCATGCGGGCTCATGATCACATAGTCAATTACACTTGACCCTTGTGGAGTTTTACAAGCCCATTTGAGTGATTTCTCTGGCATCGCTTGATGACCCCAAATTCATAGAAGGGTCTTCCCTGGATAGATGACTAATGTTTGTGTAGATGGGTGATTGTTGGGGTGCAAATTAACATGCTGCCGGCCTGACATTTCCCTCTTTTGCTGCTATTTCCAGGCATGCATATTACTTATGTGGATCTTCTCCTTCTTATTTAGTGTGTGGAGTGGGAGATATTATTCTCACATCCACTGATGGCACAGATTTCAGAATTTCAGATGTACTCTATGTGCCAGGTATAAAGAAGAATTTACTTTCAGTGTTCTCACTCAATAGAGGAGGATTTCAGGTTGTTTTTTATGATGACAAGTGTGCAGTCAGAGACAAAGAAAATGAATATGCTTTGAGATTGTCTGGCACTTTGTATCAGGGTCTTTTTCAGCTTGATTTATATGAAAAAAGATCCCATCTTGCATTATCAGTTAGCACTCCCATTGCTGCGATGCACAATGCAGAGTTATGGCATGCCAGGTATGGGCACATGAGCTATGGCAGCTTAATGACGCTACAGAGGCATGATATGGTTGATGCATTACCTCCTTTGGAGTCGCATCCTCCTCATGCATGTGAAGGTTGCATTCTTGGCAAAATGCATAGGCTTCCCTTGAGACCATAGACCCAACTATACTTGGGTCTATGGTCTCAAGGCAAAATCAGAAGTGTTTATGCATTTCAAACACTTTGTGGCTATAGTTGAAAATGAGACAGGACTCAAGGTGCAGACACTTCGCACAGATCGAGGGGGGGAATACATGTCTCATGAATTTGAGACATTTTTGAAAGAAAAAGGCATTGTGCATCAGCTTACAGTGAGGCTCACACCTCAACAGAATGGCAAAGCTGAACGGAAGAATCGCACCGCCATGGAAATGGATAGATGCATGCTCACAAGTAAGAAGTTGCCTCACAGGTTTGGCTGGAAGGCCTCATGTGTGCAAACTATATTTTAAATCGGGCTCCTACAAAGGCTTTGAAGACAATCACTCCCTATGAGGCATGGCATGGGAGAAAGCCTTTGGACCACTTTAGAGTTTTGGTTGTGTTGCATATGCCCACATGCCTGTGGAGTTCAGACACAAGTTGTCAGATAAGGCACTAAAATGCATTTATGTGGGATATAGTTCACAAAGCAAAGGCTATCGTCTCTACAATCCTGCTACACGCAAGATTTTTGTCAGTAGAGATGTCATATTCTCTGAAAATTCTGCACATACAAATGCTGAATTTCAGATTCCGGCCTCTTCAGATGATGTGTTTGAGGGGATGCTTCCTATAGCATTTGGTTGCCCCGCTGAAAATCAGAATTTACAGTAACCTCCGCTAGCTCCACAAGTACAGATTCAGCCCCCAGCTGAATTGGTACAACCTCAGGGTGTGGATGAAATTGTGAGGCAAGAAATTCTAGAGATACACGCAGCCAAAACAGTCCCACATTGGCTGCTTCAGACTCTCAGGGAGAGTATGCTTGAAGCTCCATTGCCTGGCAGAACTCGTAGTGCAGTAAGGCACATGGAGGGAGCTCATTCAGTTGAATCAGCTTATGCATGTACTATTCTTGATGAGGAGGAGCCTGAGACTTTTGAAGAAGCAAAAGATAATGTGCATTGGATGAATGCCATGCACGATGAGTTGCAGTCCATTCATAAAAATCGGACTTGGGATGTTGTGGATTTGCCACCAGGTAAGAATGCCATAGGTACACGGTGGGTTTTCAAAGTCAAAAGAAAACCAGATGGGTCCATTGATCGGTACAAGGCAAAGCTGGTTGCAAAAGGATATGCTCAAAAAAAGGGCATAGATTATGAGGAGACTTTTACTCCTACATCCAAGATGACAACCATCAGGTTAGTTATAGCCATGGCTGCAAATTTTGAATGGAATGTTCATTAGTTGGACATTAAAACAGATTTACTTAATGGAGACGTGTTGGAAGAGGTTTATGTCAAACAACCTCCGAGCTTTGAAATTTCAGGAAATGCACTTCAGGTATGCAAGCTGAATAAAGCTTTGTATGGGCTGAAATAGTCCAACTGAGAGCACCCTCTACATCAAGAAGGATGGGGGGGATATTCTGGTCATCATTCTTTATGTAGATGACATGCTGCTCACCGGATGAAATGAGGAAGTAATTGTAGATTTCAAGGCCCAATTGAAAGCTACAGTTGATATGTCAGACTCGGGCTTGTTACATTTCTTTTTGGGGATCCAATTTATTCAAGAGAAACGTGGCATTGTTATGTCTCAGTCCAAGTATGTTCAAAAGCTCTTGGACAGATTCAACATGCATGATTGCAAGCCTACGTCCACTCCCATGGAGCCGGGGCTGAAGCTTACAATGCATGATGCGGGTGAATCAATTGATGTCACACTCTATAGTCAGGCTGTTGGATGCCTCATTTATCTCTGCAATACACGACCTGATATTCAGTTTTCAGTTTCTCAGGTGAGCAGGTATATGCACAGCCCAAAGATTATGCATTGGCAGGTTGTAAAACGCATCTTCTGTTACTTGCAAGATACAAAGTCTTTTGGCTTGATGTTTCCCAGGGGGGGTGACTTGCAGATGCATGCTTACAGTGACTCAGATTCGGCTGGAGACTATGATACTAGGCAGTCCACCAATGGGAATTGTTTCTTTCTAGGACATGTTTGCATTTCTTGGTTGAGCAAGAAACAGTCTACAATGGCTACCTCCTCATGTGAAGCTGAGTACAGGGCAGCTTTCACAGCGACAGTTGAATGTGTTTGGCTGCGTCGTTTATTTGCTGATCTTCATCTTTCATTGGAGGGTCCTTCTTCGATTCTCACTGATAGTCAGAGTGCTATAGCAGTTGCCAAGAATCCTGTGTCTTGCTCACAGGAAGCACATTGAGATTCACTATCACTATGTCAGAGAGAAGTTGCATGCAGGAGAGATCAGTATGATTTATGTGTCAACACATGACAATGTTGCAGACATCTTCACCAAAGCACTTCCATGTGAAAAGTTTGAGGCATTTCGCAATGCCCTGAACTTATCTCCTTTTGGTGATTGATCATTTCCTTGTACATGACATTGGCATTGCAGGGGGGTGTTAGAATTATTATTATAATTCAGCAGTGACCAATGTAATGTAATAAGTAGGTTAGGGGCACTTTTCCCTCTTCTAGAGGTTTCCTCCCCTAACCACAGTTAGTTCACTAACTACGGTTAGTGAAGGATAAGGTTTTGTCACTTAGACAAAACCCATCCCACTACTTGTATTAGTCACTTCTTCTATTGCAAGCACTACGTTCAGCTCTCTTGCTCTCACACTCTCTCGTTTCTAACATATACGTGGATAGATACAGAGTTATAACATGAGGGTACAAATTGGGGAGCTGAAACGTCTCATCAGACGTCGATCAAGGATGGAACACACAGACACAATGACACGAAGCAGAGCCTCAACCAACCACGCAGGTTTTGTAAAATTTTGGTGGGCAAGGATGGCATATGCGGAGAGAGACAGTGTTTTAATGTCTGGGTACAAACCGGGAGCCGAAATGACTCATCTGATGTCAATCAAGATCGAACATAGACACTTTTTTTTTGGGTGGAACAAATTTTGCATTAAGAAAGTATTTACATTCATAGCTGTCTCAGAGTGGGACAGCTACTACTCACAACTAAAAACAGTAATAAAAAACTTCCAACTGGGCCTGAGGAAGCTCTCCAAAGGAATGAGCATCCTGCAGAGACCGAAGCAAAGACGCTCGAAAGTATGGGAAGACATTCGCACACACAACATGAACCAGAGCCACGAGAGAGAGAGAGAGAGAGAGAGAGAGAGAGAGAGAGAGAGTCATCAGAAATGTTTGATAAGACAGTGTCAGAAAGGGTATTCTTACATAGAAATCATCCCTTCAGATACCTTGGTGCATGACAAAGGCAATAGGAAATCAAGGCAACACATAAGCAAGCGGAAAGAAGGGTGTGTAGAAGGGGATGAGAATTGAGTCAAGAATCAACACAGAATAGGAAATTTGTAAGAAAAAGCAATGGAATGTGATACACTAACCTTCTTCACTTGGTATATTTGAGCTTGCCCTTTGATTAGCCTCTTTGACTCGACAAAATGTTGCTAATATAAATTCATTGGTACTGCAACAGTGACAATTCACAGATACCACGGTCCACTTCTTAGGGGCAAGATATCAAGTTGCTGCTGTCCAAGACTAGAACTGTCATAAGATCTTGTAACCTTAGGTTGCTTCTGCGCAGTCTCGTGTCATTTTTTTGTCAGGTATTCTTTATCTGCAAATATATTGATGCTCATAAGTCACGAAGTTTCCTCAGTCCTGGGACCATATAGTCTGCATTAAAGTATTTGAAATCAAAGACGTTGTTCCATTGTTCTGCCAAAGTCATAAGTTCGTATCCAATGTTCCACTGCAATTTAGACCTTTGGTAATATGTACTGAATCTCGAGACTGAAAGTAGCGTGCTAATAAATATTTCTGAACTTTAATAACATACGCCTCCTGGCTGGTTAGTTTGGTGTGGCAATAGTCTTCAAAGCATTTAATGTGGACAACAGATAATGGTTAGGAAGTCTCCAATCCAGGTTATAAACAAAAGTACTTTGCCTTTTAAACCAGGCTTATGACCCAAACTTTAGGGGCTTGAAAACTCATTTTATAGCTCTTGGCCTCTAGAGCTTGGTGCTGGACAAATCTCGATGAACTAGTGTCTGCAAAAGACAGTTTTGTAACGGTGATTCTGGTTATCAGCTTGGATCTGTTTTTGGGTGCTCCTTGAAATCCGAATTTTTTACTTGAATGCTTCTATTCAATTATGTATATATGGTTGAAATCAATTCATTTTTTCCTCTCCCCAATTCTCATCAACCATATGCTTAGCATCGTGATATTTCACCAAGTCATAGGGGACATATCTTTAAAAAAGTAAAAATTGTTCGAGATCTATTGGTTTCTCTCTTGACAAATAATTGCTCATTCATAGAGCAGACGATAATGCTAGTCCTTTCAAGTTAGAACATAAATAAAATCAACAGGGATTAAAGTCTGTAGACTGTATATTCTGCTCAGGAAGATCACTAATTGCAGAGGGTTAAGTTGTTTAAAGGGAGACCCAATCTTTGATGAAGGCAATGTATCCAACTTAAATGCAACTGCATATTATAGATTTGCAATTCCTTAATTCCTTTTCAGGTATTAGTTTGCAATCTGAACACATAGTTCTACACCCTATGAAACTAACCCTCTTTGTATTTGCCTGATATTGGGAAGCATTCTTCTGTGTGTCAAAGAAGCGTGCTTGTAATGTATTGATAACTAGTTTGATTCTAAGTTCATGTTATACATCTTAAGCTGGTCTGGATACTTTTTTGTTTCAGTTTTGTGGTCCTCACTCTTCTTTCTTGCAGGCATTGTTGGACTTTCCCCAAAATGATACACGTAGAAAGATTTTATCCGGTACCTAACTGCAGAGCATATACATCTGCTGTGCGGTAATACTGTTCCTTGTGTGATCTTTGCTGCTTAGTTTCATACTGCAAAATATTTTTTGCATATTTCTTGACTGTCATGATTCTAAGGCGTTCCCTCTGAGGGGACGAATTCTGTCACTTTCATGGTTGATATCGGCAGCAAGACCACCTTCTAGAGGTAGAAATATTGATCTTCCAACGGGCAGGAAATTGATGATGACCATATGTGTTACTTTCTTGCCATCATTCAGGTAAAAATGAAATAACTTCCTAGACTATTGTCAAGTTGGTTTACATTGAAGAGAGATTCATCATTTTGGATTGGTAATAGAAAGTTTCTCGATCAAGCGACTAAATTCACTCTACTCAGTAATGTAGAGATGCACCTGGCATGCACGCATGTGTAAAATGTAAGCAGAAGGTGCTGTGCGAGTGTCCTCTATGTGTGCGTGTCTATCGTACGAGTGTCCTCTGCATGTGTGCTTGTAGGTGTGGAGTTGCTCCATGCAAAACTCTCATATATATACATGTATATATATGTATACATATATGTTATATACATATGTGTGTGTATATATATATGTGTGTGTGTGTGTGTGTGTGTATGTACATATATATATGTATATCTATACACACACACACACATATATACATGTGTGTGTGTGTGTATACATACATACATACATATATATATGTGTGTGTGTGTGTGTGTGTGTGTGTATGTACTGCTCCCCCATCTGTCTGTACACCTGTATGGTCGCCATGTCTTTGCAATGTCAATAAGTGGAGACTTTTCTGGCATTATGTACATAGAATGCACCCTGATGTAATTTCTTTACAAGAGCACAACCAACACTTCTTGGCTGGCCAGCAAGGCCATTATGCTGGTTATGACATCTTTTATGCTGGTACAATGAACTTTTCGGGGGTATGCATGCTGGTGAAACATGATATGCAGCCCACAGTTGCTTACAATGACCCCGAGGGTCGATGGATGGTGATCAGATGCATCTGTCAGGCTGATCTTTATGAAATAGCATCTGTTTATGCCTCTCAAACTTCTGCGACAAGAGCTCGAATGTGGTCCTCCCTCAAATAATATCCTTGGCTGTCCAATGCCTTTTTGTGTAGAGACTTTAATAACTCGCCAGCCATCCAAGACAACACCACTCATCGTTCTCACATGATCCCCACTGAGCTTCGACATTGGGAAGATATGCTTTCTTTCTTGCATGCAGAAGATTTATGGCTCTCAACAAGGGATAGAGATATGGGTTACACATACCATCACAATGCATTTACTCATTACTGGGCTCGACTTGACTGATGGTATTTGTTGCATGCCTAGCAATATGCGAGATTCACATGTGCACTATGGGTTGATCATTCCCTTTTGCTATCTGATCACTTTCCAGTATGCTTGACATTATCTATAGCACGTCTGACAGATGACATGTCTTTTTTTGGTCATCGCCTGCTCCATGTTAATGGTGCTTGTTTGCTGCATCAACAATTTCAGAACATGGTGAGAGGCTGTCCGCCCCCTCCTGTCACATGCTCAGGAGGACATGGATTTCACCTGGATCAGTCTTGCCCATCGTTTGCAGGCTGTCATTCAAGATTATGGACGGAGTTACATGGGAAACCTCAGGCTCAAGCTGAAATGGGCTCAATCTCATAAGCAACGAATGGATTTAATCAGCTCTCATAGGTAGCTCACCTCTTCTGAACAGGATTCCTGTGCTTATGCGGTTCGCATCATCCATCAAAATTATCTTCGCAAATTAAAGAAGTGGCAAATCCGAGCTCGCATGAAACCCCTTTTGGATAAGGGCTGCTCCTCCAAAGCTTTCTTTAAAAGCCTGCATGCGGATAGGCGAAAGGAGGATATTTGCAGAATCAGGCAAGATGATGGCACCTGGACCACATCCAAATCAAAATTGGAATCGAAATGCTCTAGTCATTTTCAACATCTCTTCTCTCCTTAGCCTGATCATTCAATGCAAGTGAATGCAGCTAGGTCTCAATTTCTGATGCATGTTCAGCCCACATTGTCCTCGGAACGGGCTCGTGCACTGGAGCAGCCCTTTATGCTCAATGAACTGGATGATGCTCTGAGTCACTTACGTAAAGGCAGCTCTCCTGGTTGGGATGGATTGACTGTAGAATTCTTCCGTGCATTTTGGGGTGATCTCAAGAACACTCTGCTTCTAATGATCAATCATGCTTGGGCAGAACAATCTCTCCCTCCTTCTTGGAAACATGGCCTTGTCAAATTGATTCCCAAAAAAAGGTTGTGTGAGACAATGGTTGATTGGCGACCCATATCTCTTATGCCAGTCATTTACAAACTCATTGCCAAAATGATTGTTCTTAGGGTTCGATTTATCTTGCAAGCAGGACTTCATCCTAGGCAGTATGGGTTTGTTCCTAGAAGATAGATTACTGATAATATCTCCAATGCTTTGCTTGCAATTGAGTATGTAAAATATTCTAAACAAGATGTTCTCATTCTGCAAGTTGACATTGCCAAAGCATTTGATACTGTCCATTGGGATTTTATTTCTCAGACTATGCATAAATTGGGATTTGGCCCTCTGCTAGTCCACATTATCTACTGGCTCTATTCTCATGCCACTGCGCAGTGTTTGCTTGGTGGTGGGTTGTCAAGAGCATGGACTATGACCCGCTCAGTGAGACAAGGTTGCCCTCTTAGTTCGTTACTATATGCCATTGCTACTCATCCGTTATTGTTGCATATGTACCATCTTACAACTACAGGGCAGCGTCATGGCTTGCAAATTCCAGGGGCACAGCCGTTTCTTGCACAGGCATATGCTGATGACTCATATTTCATGCCCAGGAATTCTCAAATTGACCTCTCTCACTTGATGCATACTCTGAATGATTTTGGCATAGCTGCTGGACTGCATATTAACTTTTAGAAATCCAATCTTTTAGCATTGAGAGAAGTTGATTGGCATGCACTTCTCTGGCTTGGCCACATCCTCCCTTCCCACACTCTTGTGAGGCATCTAGGATATCCCATTGGCTGGAATATTACCCCTTAACAACAGCCCAAATGGGTGCTTCAAAAGATCAATAAGAAGCTGGAATACTGGCATTTATCCACTTGGCCTCTACATGTTTGACTTCGGATAGTACAGTCTATCATTATGGCATACGTGCAATTTTATTTGCCTCTTCTTCCTGGTCTTTTAAGCATTTGGCTTCCCATATGTCCCAGGCTATGGAGATATTTTGGAAAAGCAAATCTCACAAACAGGCATTGCGACTTCTTCCCATGCAAGCTGTTTGCTCTCCTAAGACTCATGGGGGACTGAATATTCTTAATCTTCAGTTTCATATGCTGGCAAGAAAGAGCACTATGATTGCTGATTTTTTTCAGCAAAAACAGCCATGGGCTATTATGTTAGCAGCTATGTGTGGAAACATGATGTCCCATGCATATGGGCATTGGATTACAGATCACTGGGAAGCAGTCATGACCACATTTCAGGGGAAAATTCCTGGTTGTTCTGTCTCTACTGCTTTTATTCATGATTGGAAGAGAATTCTCTCTTATGCTAAATGGACAGGTGCTTCTTCCAATCATGGTAATTCTTTTCACTTGGAAAGTATCGATTGAAGCAAGGTATTTGAAACTATTTGTCACAGATGCCAACACTCTACTAAATTTGTGCTTCACATTTTTTGGTTCTGTCCACATACTTCTGATCTCATCGCTCTCATCCGAGAGAGGCTTCGAGCGCGATTTCCAACTGTTACTTTTGGCAGATTTTTTTGGTTGTTTGGTTTTCATCCACGGAGACAGGGTTTTGATTTATTTTTTGTATGGGTGCGCTATTGGACCCTATGGACTTTATGGATGGACAGAAATCATAGAGTCTTTGGTGATCCACTATTTTCATCCTTTCTTTTTTTCAAACGCTCTCTACAACAATCATTCTACGATTGTTTTCAGACGCGTTTGATTGATCAGGATGTGTATACAGCTTATACTGAGATCTTTAGTTGAGTAGTAGCTACTTCGTTTTTGAAATAACTATGAATGTAATTATTTTACAACAATAAAAGATTTCTTTCCACAAAAAAAAAAAAAGTATGTGTGTGTGTGTGTGTGTGTGTGTGTATATATATATATATATATACATACACACTTTTTTTTTTTGGGTGAAACCAGTAACTATATTATTAACATGAGATCAATGTACATGATATTAGACTCCAAAGAGAGCCTAATGGAAGAACTCAAAAAGTCAGAAAATACTTCAAGACTAGTCGCATCCAAGTCCCTCGCAGCATAGCTATCATGAAAAGATTGCTTGAGGGACATTCTAAAGAAAACATATGCCTGAGGAAACTGTTGTCCCATCCTAGAATGCAATCTCTGTGTCCAAATAGTCCAGAGTATCCAAAAGCGAGTCCAATGAAAGAAAAGGAGGAATGGAGACATCTAGGATGAGAAGCATCCAAACATCCAGAAGAGTTTCCCAAATCTGATAGAGGGAAACCGAAGCCGCAGCAAATGAGAGACATGAGTGATTAATAATCGAGAGTGCTGACAAGACCATAACAAATGGGGAACTGTCTCACGGTGATAAGAACAACGGGGGCAGGAAGAGGAAGCAATGCGACGTGCTGCGAGTTTCACCCCAATGGAGAAGGCTCCCACTATACATCTCCAAAAGAAAAGCCTCTGTTTCAATGGCAATTCGGCTTTTATTGAGAAGCGGGGACAATTTCTCCAGGCCACAGAAGGTTGTGCCATTCCTATGCATGCAACGGCAATAATTTTGATTTCTGAAAATTTACCCGAAGAACAACAGCTAATCCATATGTAGAAAGAGTGTGCATAATCATGGACAGATCATCCCGAGTATTTTTTGGAGTAAAGAATGAATCATCAGCATATGCTTGAGCAATCATGCTATGACTGCCAAGAATCTCCAAACCGTGCAACTGGTCAGTGTCCAAGAGGTGGTCTAGATATTGAAGGAGTGGATGAGTGGCTATGACAAAAAGTAAAGCACTTAGGGGACATCCTTGCCTGACAGAACCACCAAGAGTCTAGGATGGAGAAATATCCCCTGAAAGTATGCAGGCAGCTTTACTATCTTGATATAGCCAAGTGATGAGTTGTTGCATTTTTGTGCCAAATCCCAATGCCTGCATAGTCGATGAAATAAAATCCCACTAAACAGTATCAAAGGCTTTGGCAATATCAGCTTGCAATAACAAAACATCCTGCTGTGTGTATTTGGCATATTCAATTCCAACGTAGGCATTAGCAATGTTATTTGTGATATGCCTACGCGGGACAAAGCCATATTAAGCAGGATGCAACCCATCATGTAAAACCCCTTTAGTCGATCAACAATCATTTTAGTAGTGACTTTGTAAATTACGGGCATAAGAGTGATAGGTCTCCAGTCTGCCAAAGACTCACAAATTTGTTTTTTGGGAAGGAGTTTAACAAGACCTCTCTTCCATGTGTCTGGCATTTTTTGATTTTGCCATGCAGCATTCACCATATATAGCAATGTATGCTTCAAAATAGGCCAATATTCTAGAAAAAACTTGACTGTTAAACCATCCCATCTTGGAGATTTCCATCTGCCACATGATTTGATTGCATCTGACAGTTCCCTCTCAGTAAAGGGTTCCTCCAATTCCAAAGCTTGAGTAGGGAAAATGATAGGAGAAACATGTTGCAATAGTAAATTTCGTGCAAGTAAAATCTGTTGCGAGGGAGGAGCTGCAGAGCCAAATCGCTGAGAGAAATGATGCACACAAACAGAAGCAAGCTGTGACCGTGAAGTAGTCCATGATCCATCAGGCATAAGCACTCTGCAAATTTCTGTTTTGAGTCTCCTCTGATGTAAACTTTTGAAAAATGCTTTGAAAGAGCAACCTTTATCTGTAAGGGCTCTTTGTCTTGCTCTAGTCTCCCATTTGGCCAGTTTTCTGTGATCATTTAGTTTAAGACAATGTTTGGCATAGTGTTGTTTGCTCATGCATGGACAACGAACGATGATGGCTGAGTTCAGTGAGGTCTTGACAAGTGGATTTGGCCTGAGCAATGGTTTCCCTCAGAGTCTTCATGTAAGACTTGCCATAAGCTCTTATCACAACTTGCATTTTGGAAATAAAAGAATCCCATGCACCATCAATATGAATATGGCTGCTAGAGGACAGACAATGAGATGCTTCAGTAACCATTGCCTTGAAATTAGCATGTTGCAAATAGCTATTGTTTATGATTAGATGTCTCCTTTGTGGCAATCTATCATCTAGCATATTATGAAAGGATAACCGCAACCATAGAGGTGCATGGTCTGAATGCACAAAGGCATAGTCAATCCACATTTTGCATGTAAAATCCCCATTTTGTTGGGGAGCTACACTATACCATCGATCCAGACGTGCCTGATAAGAGGAAAAAGCATTATGTTGAAATGTGTAGCCCGGTGACAAAGGCTGCAATTCCTTCCAGAGGTCAACCAAATCCAGATGCAATAGTAATGGAGACCATGCATGCCTTTCAGGAGATAACATATGGTCATGTCTGGAGGTGTTGTCACCCTGTTGTGGAGCATTATTGAAATCCCCACATATGTAGGCATGATATCTCCACGGATATTGTTGCATGGCATCCCAAATTGCAGTTCTTTCTCTAGAGGACTGAGGTGCATAAACAGAAGCAAATTCAAACACCTCTCCTCTAATAATGCATTGGAGAACAAGCCATCTGCCTTTGTTGTCAATTAAAGCAATAACTGGTTGAAGCTCATGTTTGATCAAAAGGACTACCCCTGAGAAAGAGTGCTCCCCAGAATAGAAAATATCATATCCACACTAGTGTCCTGTCTTGCCTGCATAGACATGTTGGTTGTGTTCTTGCAATGCCACTATGTCAGGCTGAAATCTATTGATGTACAGCCACACAGATTTCCATTTCCTATTGTCACACATCCCCTGGACATTGAGTGTAAAACATTTGATGTGAGCAGTTATATGTACAGATATTTATAGTAATATAACAACTATGTACAGCAACAAAATTTATGAGGTCAGCCTTGCATTTCTATCTCAGGGTTAAGGCCTCGCCCTTGAGAAGAAGTAGCCACTTGAGAAGTAGACAGCAAAGCAGCAACCTCTTCTTCAGAGAAGAGTGTTCTGGTGGCTGTTACTGCAGCCCATGTAATCCCAATTCCTGTATTTATCTCTGGGACATTTCCACTAGAAGATGCACCATTCCAAGTGCGGGGGAGTGGAATTCTTCGAGCAGAAATAACTTTTCTTGGACTTTGCCAGCCATCAGTTGGAGGTTGTTGTCCTTTGGTCAAGGATTGAATAGCAGGAGGTGAATGTGAAGATAGATTCCCATTGGGAGCCACTGGAGCTTTGCCTTTATCTTGACTTCCAGAAAGGTGTCTACTGCCTTTGTTTTTATTTTGCAATTGGAGTAGGAGCATATTTGGTAGGCATTTGAACCGGCAAAGTGGTATGAGGCATTTTATGCTGATTCATTGGACACTGTGAAGCCATGTGTCCAAACTTTTTGCACTCAAAACAAGCCCCTGCAAATAATCCCCATTTGAGTTTATAAAAAGCACTTCCCATGTTCACATTATTCACCGTGACTGAATAAGAGTCCGGTGTGGGATTATCAGTATCCTAGAGAACGCAAAATCTGTTTGAGTTGCCATTTGGCCGTGGTGGGCAGACCACTTTACCTAAAGATGCTGCAATGTTAGACAAAAGTGAGGCCATACATTGTGGGAAATTGACAACTTCAACCCAAACCGGGCATCTGTGTCGGATTAAAGCCTGAAAATCCCTTGTGGGAGACCATGGCAATACATGCACCATTTGCTGTCCAAAAAAGAGAGGTGAATGTTCCAAAAGCATTTGTCTGTGTATCTCATCCACCATGATAACCTCAAAAAAGCCCTTGGCTGCATAGTGTACTTTATGAACAAATGAGCCAGCCCGTGTGCGTGTTAACCAGTTGCCTATCTCTGCAGCAGGTGGCATCCAGCCTAGAAAAAATAATATGACTGCATTCTTAGCATATTCTTTGACTAGATCCACAATTTCATCGACCTCAACCATGAGGCCAACTGAAGGAACCGAGTCTTTCCACTCTTTCCTCGTATCTGCAAATCCTTCATGCATGACATCATATACCAGTTGAGCCTCAAGAGTATCATGCATCGGGTCATGCTGACCCTCAACCTGCTTTTGCTTCTTGCAGGGAATTGAACGCTCCTTTTGAAACGTTTTTTCATATGAAAATTCTGCCATGACTTTGTAAGAAAGGGAACTTAGGAATGAAGTACCTGTAAAAGGGTAGTAAAAGCCAAAAAAACCAGTCCCAAAGAAATATCCACAGGAAGCCCACAGAGAGGAGAAATAGAGTATAGTTGGTAAGGAGATATCAGAGGGAAAGGTAAGATTTTGGCAGAAACACAGGACTGTACAGGAAAGCACCGGAGAAAAGTACGAGACTGTACGAACGACGCTGAACTGTGCTGAGGTACACACGGGCTGTACGGAGAGAAGTTTGACTGTACGGAAATACGAACAAGGCACGGGAAGATTGGCTTGTACGGAAGGACGGACAAATGTACGGAAAGACCTGCAGGAAAAAGGACGACAACGCAAAAGGTACGGGGCTATGTACGAGACTTTGCAGAGGAGAACCAGAACCGACACAGATATGCGTATGGACGTACAGAATCGTACTGACGTACGGACGTCATACGGTGACCGTGTAGATGTATGGACGGGGCTGCATAGGGTTCCTGGCGAGGACGAAGAGTAGAGCGGCGCACGCCTCACACCCTCTCTCGTTGTTGCTTTACACCGTTAGCCACTATGCTCATCAGAAAATCGCACCACAGATACAGGTACATGCACATGCGACGTGCACACCTTCTCTCTCACCAGTAGCTAGCTTACCTCTCTCTCACACACACACACAAACTACACACACACACACACATTTATATATGTATGTATGTATGTATAGTGAACTTTTTGCCAAGTAGAATTTGAAAGAATCGTTAGAGTTGTTTGACATCTTTAGTGATACCTTGATTACATCGATTAATCACTAGATAGTACCAAACCATAAGAGGGTAAGAATAGATATATGTTATATGTCCCAAGTTCTACATGATGAACCCTCTCTAAATCATTGACGTCCTTTCCTTTCTATGATCACAACCCAATTCGGATGAGGTTGGATAGAGGTTTAGGAAAAAGGGAAAAGTCTTAGCTCAAGGCAATTCGAGAGAGCGGGCCGAAGCCGGTCCCCTCTTGATAAAGGCAATGATATCACCCTCATATCTCATAGTAAACCGGGCAGCTACATAGGAAGTACTCCTCAGTCTCAACGGTATCCATGTCGCATAGTGTGCAGATCCTGTGTTCTTTGGGTAGACCTACAGCTCGGCGTGCCTCAATCCTAAGCTGATGGGAGGAAACTCGCATTCGGGCAATGGCAATCCGGAGTGCATGTGAGACTCTGTCCTCTAGATAAGGAGGTCGGATAATGAAATCGTCATTAGAGAGAGACTCTGAGGAAGTGATCACGATAGAACTGCATCTTGGTGGGGAGCGGCTGGTCCCTCAACCAAGTCTGGGATGTGGTAAGGTGGAGGAGGTCTAACCGTATGATACGGTTGATCTCATCGCGCGGAAGTCGCTCAAGAGGGGCATCCATGCTATACTTGAAATGGGGGTAGTCTGTCCTTCTGAATGCCATGGCTAGTTAGCCATGTGTACGTGCGTGCATACCAGGTGGCTACTTCCTCACCTGCTAGGCGTTGGGATGATTCCAAAGCTACCCTCGGTAGTCTCCAATGAGGCAAAGCCCATACCCTGTGAATGAAAGTCACTGTTTGGAAGATAGCATCAACATATAGTGGCGTCATGGCAAACTTTGCCTGTATGGTCTCATGTGGAGTTGAGGGCTTATTCAGTATCATCCCGGATCCCATTGAGACCTGTAGCCTCTCAAACTTCCTCCAATCTACTGCTGGAATGTCACTCGCCCCGAAGGGTGCTGCAGACATGGCAGTTGGCCATACTAGAGTGTCGAAGAGCCAGCTCTTCGCTGGAGGATTCCGAAAGTGTGCCTGGAAGCACTGTCTCTCTAGTCCCAGAGCGCTCTGGCCTCGTGTGAGTTATGCCTTGGTAGCTTGGGTCATCGAGAAAATGGGTCCTGTGAAGACCGTGCCCAAATATGTATAGGACTGTACTATCTCCACTAGCTCCCCTCTGTATGTGAAGTTGTGTCGAAGAAGCGCTGGACGTGGGGTATTAAAGATCATGACCTTGGTCTTGCCAAGGTTGATAGTCAGGTCCCTCTCTTTGCAAAACACCTCAAGGGCGTCGAGATGCTTCTGTAATCCCTCGGCCGATGAAGATAGAAGAACTATGTCGTCGGCATATAGTAATATTTGAATCAGGAGGTCAGCCAATGGTGAGCCCTCTCCACCCAGTCGGTCTAGGAAGGATGTGATCTCATCAATGTAGAGTCCAAAGAGGGTCGGCGAGAGAGGGCAACCCTGCTTCACCCCAATCGTGGTCTCAACCCAATCTGATATACCTCCTGGGGCTAGGACTCTTCCTCTGATCGATTCATATAGGCTCATAACCCCCCAAATCAATGTCTGTGGGGCTTGTAGCTCGTGCAATCTCGTGATGAGACGGGCTCGTGGGACAATGTCAAAGGCCTTCCGAAAGTCTACAAAACAAGTGTAGACTTTCTGATGTCGGGCTTTGGCTTCCTCGATGATGGTCCGCAAAGTAAAGATATGATCCAAAGTGGAGTGCTGTCTTCGGAAGCCCGCGTGCCCTAGTGCTCGTTGCCCATGGAGCTTTGTGTGGTTGCTAAGTACCCTCTCTAGTACTGACCCATAGATCTTGGCCAATGTGTGGCCAATCATGAGAGTGCGATAGTTCCCCGTGTCCATAGGATCCCCTGCTTTGTGTATAGGGACTATGGTGGTGGTGCACCAAGTATGTAGGAAGCCGTGGCATACTGCGTGATTAAACATCTGTGCTAGGATCGGAGCTAAAACCTCATGGCCATGTGCAAAGTGTTCCGTCCGTAGTCCCTCATGATCTTGTGCCTTCCGATTATTGAGTCGTCACAGTGTATCGTGTATATTCCGTGTAGTGAATAGATAACAATGCGTGGGCCTTGGCATATATGACATATCGGGCTAAGCTTGATCGAGGACATCATATAGGGAGCATGCATAAGTGTGCCACGTAGATGGGTCCATGATAGGGATAGACAGCTTCCTCTCTAACCCATCCAGTAGTGGGGTCACCCCCTCGAAATGAGCTGATGATATCCTCCATTCTGTGTGAAAGGAAAGCTCGCCTCTTACGGTGTGTCAGTCGTCGGAAGATCCTCTATGCCTCATGTGTAGGCATGTGACCTAATGCCTATTCCCGTGTGAGGTGTGCTCTGGCCGCCCTGCACTCATCATCAAACCATAAGTTCTGTGGTATATTCCCCTCACGTGCTTGTTTGGGTCGAGTCGTGGGGAAGGATCTACTGGCAGCATCTCGTATAATGGTAGCAAGTGTGTCTAAGGCCTGAGTCAGATCTAAGTCTTCGCCATCTCCGAGTAAGTTAGAGAGCTCTCTAGCCAAATGACGGGTGTAGATTGGATCGAGGGCTCGATCAAAATGAACCTAGGTGCATGGTTGTCTCTAGGGGTGCCGATACATGTGAGGTATAACGGCTGATATACTGAATGCCAAATATGTGTGATCGGCTCCAAGTGTGGGTGGAGGCACCATGGAGTCAGATATCCTCGATGTGAAGGCTAGTGAGCTGAGGAGATAGTCTACTGTACTTGTTCCCCCTGCGTGTGGAAAGCATGTGAGTCCTCCTGATGATGGCCATCACTGGAGATCGTTATATATGATCAAATCGTGTATCACGCCTAGATCGAGTAATTGTCTCCCGTATTCGGTCACATTTGGGGCATCTGCGGAATGTCTCAGTATCCCCATTTCGGTGGCATTTAGCTCTGGAATCATGTGAGGGTCCCTCTCATGTGTGAAATCTAGTAGCTGTAGGAGCCCGTAGGATAGAATAGATGCATCTTGCAAGGGGTGTGAGAACACAATGAAATCTCTATATTATGATTGTGAGAGAGAAGACTCTCTCTTATAGAAAGGGGGAGAAGGTAATACCTTCCCTACATAGTGGCAATCAGTCCCTACATCAGTGGGAATCAATCCCTACATCAGTGGGATTTCGATTTCCTTTGTCTTACATCATCACTTAGGTCACACAGTAGACACATCATAGCACTTGATGTGCCTTTACAACACACACACAAACACACATGTGACTCCCCTAGATGCACACATGCACCATAGAGCAAGCCCTTGATCATACTTACCCCAACAAGCCCCCCTCAAGGGATTGCCTCTTGCAGTGTCAAGGATTCATCTAGTCTCATAGTTTCTCATGCCATCTCATGGTGGTCAAGGATTAATATATGGCTAGGATCTCATGCTAGCAAGGGTTCCCAAGGGTGTGAGTTTTACAGAAATGGGATAGTCAAAACACATATCATATGGTCTACATCATATGGTGATCAAAGGTGATTTACATAACATATTCTTTTTGGAGTACTACTCCAGGCAGAGAAGCTCAAAATTTGACCAAGTGATGATAAACAAAAAAGACAAAGTGCCTAAAAAGCATAGTCTTCATTTTCTTCATTTGCTGATGGAGTTCTTCCTTCAGGCATAATTGCTTTGTTGTTGAAGTAGTCCTTCTTGTGTTTAGCTTTTTATTTTGTAGACTTCTTTCCATTCACAACATTCCATATCTTCTTTTTCATAAGCATAAGCTTGGCTTTTGTTTGCCAAGTATGGAAACTAGTTCCAACCAACTTCTCAAAAAAGGTCTTAGCTTCCATGGCAAGGTCTTACTCGAGGGCAGTGTCTAGTGCCTTACAAGTGAAAATATGAGCAAAAATAATCCTTCAAAGTATTTAGAGTAGCAAAGACTTGTAACCAAATTCCATACTACAAAACATAATGGAAATGATGCTTTCACTTGCATGCTTCATAGAGGTGGCTAAATGAAAGCATTCCAAGCAAATCCAGGTGTAGCAACTTAAAGCAAAGCTATAGCCATAGTTGCACTGAAGCTATTCAATACTTTAAAACATAAAAAATGCTAATGTAGCATCTAATGTAGCATCAAACTCACAACATTGTCAAAATTGTCCAAAACAGAGACCTGAACTTGGAGGGTGCAATTCTCACAGCTCATAGCTCTATTCAAGGGGATTTTTATGTAGGAAGAAGGGCCTTATACCAGAGAAGGGCTACTAGCAAGGAGAGGCGCAATGTTGCGTCAGGTCGCCATAGCCAAGCTTGAGAAGACCGACTGGTTTTTCGTCTGTTGCGCCTCCATTCCTTGTCCAAATGAGCTCAAATTTCAACAGCATGTTCCCTTCAGTGTCATGTAGCTTGGACAGAAGGATAAGCACAGAGGCAGCATTGCGCAAAATTTCGTCAAAGAGTGTGAGTGTTGGTGTTTCACATACAATCGAAATTTCACCAAAAGCTTGTAGCTGGAAGTTCGCCCATACGAGAGGAGTTTGCAGCTCAGAGGGTTTGGGCAATGGTCGTTTGTAGGCAAAGAACAAAGCTCTCAAAGATTTTGGGAAGAAGGAGAAAAATGGAGAAGATGAAGAAACTTGTAGTTTATGCTAGAGATAGCATCTAACGCTAGGCTAGGCTAGATCTATAACCTAAAGCTCTGATACCAATTGTAGGAGCCCGTAGGATAGAATAGATGCATCTTGCAAGAGGTGTGAGAACACAATGAAATCTCTATATTATGATTGTGAGAGAGAACACTCTCTCTTATAGAAAGGGGGAGAAGGTAATACCTTCCCTACATAGTGGCAATCAGTCCCTACATTAGTGGGAATCAATCCCTACATCAGTGGGATTCTATTTGTCTTACATCATCACTTAGGTCACACAGTAGACACATCATAGCACTTGATGTGCCTTTACAACACACACACACAAACACACATGTGACTCCCCTAGATGCACACATGCACCATAGAGCAAGCCCTTGATCATACTTACCCCAACAGTAGCCCCACCTGTAGATCCCCTGTACGTGCATGTGCATTGAAGTCCTCTAGAAGGAGAATGTCCCCAATTCTAGAGAACTCAATGATGTCGTCATGGATCGTCTCAAATGGGTTATGTCTGTTTGTCGTGACCTCAGCTGCATGAGGGGAACCATCTGGGGGAAAGTAACATATTGCTATGTAAAGTGCACGGGCCACTGGTGGCTGTAATCGTATCCGCATGTATCGTGCATGCTCCTCTCTTTGTACTACGGATATGCATGGTCTCAGATGTGCTCAGAATAGGACAGCTACCCCTCCTGATCCACGGACTCCGTTCCCTCTCCGGGTTTCTTTCCTATGGGTCGGCTCCCATGCGTAGCCCACCACATCGGGCAGCCCTCTCTCTGGGCTCTCATGTGTCTCTGTGTAAAAAATAACATCTCGGTGAGCATATGTCTCTAGGAACCCCCCTGGATCGGACCAAAGCGTGCCATTGCAGTTCCATACAGCCATGCGTAGCTGTTCTAAGTTTCTTCCTCCATCAGATAGACACCGTCATTTATTGTCTTTCACTATCTCCTTGCCCTTCCTGTCACGGCTGGCATTACTCACTTCTCCACTTGTCCTCTCTTTGCTGTCATTTCTGTCCGAAATTATGTTTTTCCCATCTCGGTACATAGCCCACTTTCCTTTTGTCTCGCAGCCATAACCTTGACCATGCCCTCTCTTCTATGTTCTTGCTGTAGTAGTGTTAGGTCATCATCTAGAAAGATTCTAGTCCCCTTCAATCATGCCCTCACCTCTAAGAGATTGGATCTGCTGTCTGTGGCTATCCTCATTTTGATAACTATAGGTCTCTTGGGCATGTCTTCTTTCCCAATGCGCCAGGCTGAATCGCATGTGGGATTTATCTCCATTTTCTCAAATAAAGCTTTTGCATCCCCCATTGGAGTGTATCCTACATCTAACCCTCGCACTAGTAGATTCAATGCTTTGCTATGCCAGAGAGAGAGAGAGAGAGAGAGAGAGAGAGAGAGAGAGAGAGAGAGAGAGAGAGAGAGTCTGCACAAATAGAGGCAATGGCAACTCTATATGTAGTAGAGGGATACACCAACAGAGGAGGAGATGCTGTAGAATGGAGTGGGCAGAGCTATTAATAGCCGACCAAGTAGGCATAGTACCCAAAAACGGCGTTTTCGAGCACCCGAAACGGTTCGCCATTTTCGCGACCAGAAACGGCGTTTCGGACAAGGTTTTTTCTTTTTTTTTTGGGTTTTGTGCTTTTGCAATGCCTCTGGAATTTATCCAAGGAAATGTATATAGAGCAGCAATGTAAGAGTTTTATGCTTTTGCAGTGCCTTTGGAATTTATCCAAGGAAAAATTTATAGAGTAGCAATGTAAGAGCTTGTAGACACCAATGCTCAGAATAAAAGCAAAAGTACCAGCACACACTCCCACACTTGCCTCAACCACCGAGTAAGAAGTAAGAACCCCATTGGCGGGTAGGGCAGTTTTTGCTCTCCCTCTCCAGCCTCTCCTCTCATCCTACAATCCCCCTCTTAGCCCGCTGCCCTTCCTCCTTGCTCTCCTCTCTAGCATATCCTCCATGCTCTCCTCAGCCCTTGCCCTCTCCTCTCCTATCCTCCTTGCTCTCCTCAGCCGTTACCCTCTTCTCCTTGCTCTCCTCAGGCCTTGCCCTCTCCTCTCCTCATTGTCCTCCTCTCAGAACTTGTTGTATGACATATGTATTAATAATAATTACATATATAATATATATTTTATTAACCTTAAAGACCAAAACTCCATTTCCACCGTTTAATCTGGTGCCCAAAACTTCGAAACACCGTTTCTCGCCTACTTCCAATACTCCTGGGAACTATGCAAGTAGGTCCCAACCTAGGGCCAACCAACTGGGCGACCCTAGGTTTAGTCAATTGATTAGACTGGTTGATTGACCAAACCTCCAAATCGACTAAACTTGACTAGGGTCAGTGCCCTACATGGCTTGGCCAACTAGCCCTAGAAGCTAGGCAAGACAACCTCACCCAATAGCCTTGGAAAGGCCTCCAAACACTCTCTATCCTCACCTGAATAAGGGCCCCCACACCCACAAAGATTCCTCACTCACTATGAGATGCATATAACTCCAATAGATACAAGACCAAGTAGACAACAAACTAACTCTCCTACATAATCAATCATGATTACAAGAAAACTAGCCAACTAGTCAAAGATCTTAAGTAGATTTCTAGGTTTTTCATCCTTTTGAGCCCATAAATCCATGATCATAAAAATATAACGCACTCCAACTCTTTCAAGACCATCATTCCCTCCAAATATGGTATAGCTAAAATATATGATATGTTGTTAACTAGTGAAGATCAATGCAAAGTTAAACAAATGCATGGTATAGTGCAAACATGTCCACCATTGATGAGGTAGCATTCTTCTTTGCTTTATATAAGTTCATCTTTTGTTAAGAATATTCTACTCATACCATCCAAGTTCTTGCAACTCTTAGGCTAGCAATCAAAGCTAAGCCTAGCAAGATCCTTGTAAGATCATAAAGACCCTAGGAAAGAGCCAACAAAATGAGAAGCTCTTAATCAAGAAGATTTAAACAAATATATAGGGGTCTTCAAATCAAAAGGATATATAAATGGATGGTTTTAAAAATAGGATAAGTATGAAGTTCTGGATTTACTTTATCACAAGGTTGCATATGGTGTTGACATGGTGTACGGTGATTCCCTAGCCCTCCCTCTCAATTGCTCATCAAGTGATTCCCTAACCCACTCACTTTCCCCCACTTGATTAGCTACTCACATTTTGAATGAGCATAAGGGAAACACAGAGCACTTGCAATAGGTTTCCTACATGTTTGTTCTATCAACAATGAGTGTAATCGAGTAATGCCACTACTAACTTATACTAGTTATTGCAATCATCAATCACACATTACAAGACTTAGATCATTCAGATGAGAATATGCACAAGTACTCTTTGTTCTATTAAGCCATTATCATCTAGATTTGAAATTAGAGCATAGAATAGACATTGATAAGCTAGTGTCAAATAGAGATTGCAACGCTTAAGTGGCTATTTCACCAAATGATTTCATGGCTACTATGATAAAATATGAAGAGGGAGAGGAAATGAGGAGAGAGGGCATAGCTAGAGAGCACACCATAAATGACTACGTGCATTGGACTAGTTGTAAAGAATCAATGTATATGAGCCCTTTCGAGTAATGGTTAGAGTATTTTATTCTTTTTTCTTTTAGCACTCTATTGTGTTAGTGCTTATGCACATTATAACACATGATGTTGAGATGAATATTCAACACCTTCCCTCAAGATCAACATCATGAATTAGTCATTCCCTCAAGATGGTGATGTTAGGATTTGAAGAAATATGATATCTCCACTGAGTACTCTCTCATAGATGAAGTTTCTTGAACATCAATATGATTTATCCTTGAATAATGTACTAGATTCTTTGCCAAGGCTTAAGATGATATGCTTATTGTCATGACATGTTTTTTGTATTAGATCCTAGTGGATCATACTAGGGAGTGTGGTGATTACCCTATGGTTGTGACTTTGTAAATTGCCCAATTTAGTTTAATTTGCACATATGCATTAGGTCCTAGGATGGGTAGGAAAGGGTAGTATTTGTATGGGTAGGATGGGTAGTATTTGCATGGCCATGTATTGCATTAATTAATGGTAGGCATAAAAGAGTCATAGGTTAAGAGTAGAATAATGGGGTATGCCCACGTGATGTGATACAAGAGGCATGAGAAGAAGTCCCTCTTGCATCATTCATAGTGTGTGTGTGAGTAATTGCATATGGATTTGTGGCTTGCAAAGAGCATGTAGGAAGAGTACACTCACATGGACACTCTTTCCACCCCATTTGAAGGGCCAATACTTCTCAGTTTCTAAAATCATTCTCCACACATGATTATCTGCATTTATGTTCTTGACAAGTGGTATCAAAGCCATGATCATCTACCTGTGTGGACCTATTAAGTGGAAGATATTTAAGATGCAAACATCATTTTGACTTTGTCGAGGCATAGGAGACTCGAAAAGGACTAGGGCTCCTTCCCCTTTCCTTCTTTGAGTTTTGGACTTTTCAAAGAGGCAGAGGGGCGAAAAATCCACTATATCCCCCCCCCCCCCTTCCCCCCCTCTTATTTCTCCTAAGTCTACTTTTATGTCTTCTTCTTTACAGTACCTCTCTAGTCGAGTGCAATTTTAAGATAAAATAACAAAAGAAAGAAAACAAATAAGTAAGAGACAACATACAGCTTAGTCAAAGACAACATCAATACCATCAAAGCAGTAGCGTGAAGCGTGGGCGCTAGAGAGGGGAAGTACCATTATCCTTACAACTTTTTATATCTTAGTTGAATTTCATACATTGCTTATATTCATAAACTACAAACACTAGTAACTAATCACGAAACTTAATTGAAAACTTGATTAGCTCCATTTTCATCACATAAAAACATGGAAGATAATCAAGCATTCACACCTGAAATTTGCCCACATATCACACTAAACCTTATGGAAGCCACACCGTACACTCCCATATACCAACATGTACGTGACCCATCATTAGATAACCCTCAACCACCAACTAAACTCCACCAGGAACAACATAACCACCTCACCAACCAGACAACAATCTAATAATTTCTTTAAGGATGTCAACTATAATAAATGACACAATTCAATGAGATATGACGGCGAAAGGAAGTTATTGGAGGGTTAGACAGACCTATTAGAAAAGGCTAAGAAAAGAAAGTTAAGTCTTAAGGAGATACTTGACCTTCCAAAGTATGAGGGGGTTAGGCAACTTGAGAAACTCCTACATTGGATTAGACATTTTCAATTGTACTTTGTACAATTTGAGCATACTGAAGATGAAAAGTTGGTGCTAGCTATCTACACTTAAAGAAGGATGCGCCACTTTGGTGGTCCGTGCGCCAATCGGAAAATAGTCCCATTAGGGAATGCTCTAAATTCTTGGAAGAATTAGAGGCTACATTTCTCCTTGAGTATAAGGAGGATCAAAGTTCCAGATGGGAGAAAAAGTAGAAACTCGATCGGGAGATAGTGAACTTATACACAACAAAATTCTAGCATTTGTCTCTTGATTTTTGACAAAGATGGAGAAGGAGAAATTATATAAGTATATGTTAGGTCTTAGAACAAATATTTGACATGAGTTGGAACTCCTAAGCTCATCGACTATGTTGAAGGATGCAATTAGACTAGCAGGGGCAGTAGAAAAGAAAGTTAATCCTAGATTGAGAGATGCAACACATGAGGCATCAACATCAAAGAGTAGACCCTTTGTTTGATCAGGTAATTCTAGGCAGAATGAACGTCATTTTCCTAGTTGAGTAGGAGTGCAAATGGTTATTACCAAACCAACAAGAAAACCTACTTCAGGTGGATGTATGAACCCCCCCATTCATGTTTACTCAGGAACATGATAGATTGTTTAAGGAAATATTTGTTTACTTAGAACAAATATTTGACATGAGTTGGAACTCCTAAGCTCATCGACTATGTTGAAGGATGCAATTAGACTAGCAGGGGCAGTAGAAAAGAAAGTTAATCCTAGATTGAGAGATGCAACACATGAGGCATCAACATCAAAGAGTAGACCCTTTGTTTGATCAGGTAATTCTAGGCAGAATGAACGTCATTTTCCTAGTTGAGTAGGAGTGCAAATGGTTATTACCAAACCAACAAGAAAACCTACTTCAGGTGGATGTATGAACCCCCCCATTCATGTTTACTCAGGAACATGATAGATTGTTTAAGGAAATATTTGTTTACTTAGAACAAATATTTGACATGAGTTGGAACTCCTAAGCTCATCGACTATGTTGAAGGATGCAATTAGACTAGCAGGGGCAGTAGAAAAGAAAGTTAATCCTAGATTGAGAGATGCAACACATGAGGCATCAACATCAAAGAGTAGACCCTTTGTTTGATCAGGTAATTCTAGGCAGAATGAACGTCATTTTCCTAGTTGAGTAGGAGTGCAAATGGTTATTACCAAACCAACAAGAAAACCTACTTCAGGTGGATGTATGAACCCCCCCATTCATGTTTACTCAGGAACATGATAGATTGTTTAAGGAAAGAATCTTTTGGATGCAAAAAAGTGACAGATCATAGATTGCATGATTGTCCAAGGCTAAAGAGAAAGATGGGTAAGACCAATGTTTCTAGAGCCTCTCATCCTAAGCAAGAGGGTGAACCTTCTTGTAAAAACATTGAAAATAATATAAAAGACAATAATTCTAGTTTGCATTACACCTTTGGTCGACATGACTTATCTAAGTTATATGGGTATGTCGGGGTTAGTGTATTGTCATTGTAGTAACTATGATATAATCTCATATAGATTAGCTAATATATAGTTAATACTAAATTAAGTTTTATAGGTATGTTCGAGGTCAGCACACTGTCATCATAGTAACTATGATATCATCTTAGATAGATTAGCTAATATAGTCAAGGCTAGGAAATGGACGATTGTAGTAATTATGATATCATCTTAGATAGGTTAGCTAACATAGTCAAGGCTTGGAAATGCCTTTGAGGGACATGAGTATTAGTGGTGCGTTTAGGGGAAACAAAGAGCAGTGTACTAAAGTTAAGAATTTGCTCTTTCAAATCCGTAAGTATGAGGACCATAGAGAGTTTCTTGTTGCTCATTTGCAAGAAGTCAATATGATAGCCTTGGAGGTATGATTGCGGCAGATGTAAGGATCTTGGTTCATTGCAATGTCAGAATCTCTGAATGATTTGATGTCTCTCAATGTCAAAATCCTAGAAGGATTCTTTGATTCATATGAAGTTGCAAAAGTATCCCATGTTTCCAATCGTAACATCTTATACATTTTGCTTTATCAAGTGTTAGGCATTTTTGTCCCTTTTAACCTATTCAAATTGTGCTTGTGTAGTAGCTAGCTTATATTGGTGGATTACCAATTGGACTAGGTAATGTATCCATCAACATATCCCATCTATCCTACAAGAGTACCATACTTTGAGTTGTCTAGCTTTGCTAAAGTATCAAGACTAATTATTCTTGTAGTTAACATTATTTGGGTGTCAAATGACCCAAATACAAATCTTATACTTCAAAAAATGAATATGGCTGTCAAAAATATTAAAATATTGCTATTAAAAATTAAAATATTCTGAAACTTGTCTCAAAAGTGTAATTTTTGACTTGCCAAAGTTGGTGGGGAAGACAAAAATGGTCCAACAATAATGTCTAATGATGATGTCACAGTATGCAAACGATAGTTAAAAGTGCAAAAAATGAGGGTGTGTCTTTTTTTTGAGCATTTGGACCGAGCACAATTTTCTCAGCATCACATATATTGTCTTCACCTAGATAATTTTGTTACAGCATTGTAGACCTCTGTAGTCACAAGACCACCCCACAAACATGCTATCGATTATCGCCAATTTAGCCACATTTAACATCTTACCAATTCACCTTGCAAATATGTAATGTTTTGCTGACATTCAAAATATAAATATTGTTCATGAGACCCTTTATTCACAATACTACCCTACATGTTTACTTAATTTTAGCATCCTCTCCACCATGCATACTTACTAGAAGCCCCATTTGAACAAAAAAAAGCCAAAATTTCCCTTTCTTCAAAGGAAGGGGCTTTTTAGGCCTATTTTTTAAACATGGCCCATATGAAATAAAGAAACCCAAAATCCCCTTTTGTCAAGGCCATGTTTAAAAAAAGGTCCAAATATCCCTTTCTTAGATGAAAGGGGTTTTTGGGCTTCTTGTTTTTGAATCCAAGTGGCCCCAAAGACCCCTTTCGTCTAAGAAAGGAGTCATTTGACCTTCTTGGCCAGTAGAAGGTGTAGCACCATGTTTACATTGATTGAAGGGGGCACCTCTTTATTAGTTTTGATTGGCTCATGTGAGCAATTCACCTTGCAAATATGTAATGTTTTGCTGACATTCAAAATATAAATATTGTTCATGAGACCCTTTATTCACAATACTACCCTACATGTTTACTTAATTTTAGCATCCTCTCCACCATGCATACTTACTAGAAGCCCCATTTGAACAAAAAAAAGCCAAAATTTCCCTTTCTTCAAAGGAAGGGGCTTTTTAGGCCTTTTAAACATGGCCCATATGAAATAAAGAAACCCAAAATCCCCTTTTGTCAAGGCCATGTTTAAAAAAAGGTCCAAATATCCCTTTCTTAGATGAAAGGGGGTTTTGGGCTTCTTGTTTTTGAATCCAAGTGGCCCCAAAGACCCCTTTCGTCTAAGAAAGGAGTCATTTTACCTTCTTGGCCAGTAGAAGGTGTAGCACCATGTTTACATTGATTGAAGGGGGCACCTCTTTATTAGTTTTGATTGGCTCATGTAAGAGGGCCAAAGAACAAATCCAATTATTGCTATGTAAGCTGGCTATTGGTAGGGTCCATGTAGCCAGGTCATTTGAGAGTCAAGCAACAATAGGGACACATCGAGAAGTGGTGAAAAGGTTCAAGAATCATCTATTTCACTAGGGCTAAAGTCTTAGTGAACTGTCTATTCCATTAAGCAACAGAGCTGTCAAATCAAGGTTTGCAATTGCAATTCACACAGGATATAATAGTACTAATTTAGTGCTATTTAGTACTAACCATAATGGCTATAGTTAGATCCTATGTATTTAGACTATTTATAGTAGCTATAGTTATTTATTTAAATTAAAAAAAAAACTATTGCAAACATTGCTAAAAAGATCATGTGAAGCACTAACCAAGTGTTTAGTACTAGTAACAATGTCCTTAGTGTTGATTAATAGTACATCTTGACTATTTAGTAGAAGTTACAATAGCTCTACTCATACCCTTGTGTAGAAAAAACTATTAGAGACACTATAGAGTACTCTTAATCTAATATTTTAGTACTATTATGAGTGTTTTTTAATACGAAATAGTACTCTTTAGTAAGACTTAATAGTTTATTACCAGCCATGATTGTAATAACATTCAAAACTTTTAGAAACACTATTTAATTCTATTTAACAATAGATTTCATCTTTGATAGTACTAATTAGCTGCTTAATAGTACTAAATAGCTGTTTTATTACTTCTAAATAGTATTCAATAGTCATCTTTTGTATTAAACACTTGCTTAGTGCTACTTCTAAAAAGCCATCAATAGTAGTACTAAATAACTATTAGTTAGTTTTGTTAACATTCCCAAAGAATCCTAGCATGGGTATCCCACAAATCTTGTATTACATTAGGAAGATGCTCGGTGTAAGGTCTGTTAATGCGCATAAGACCATGGTGGCTGCAATCTCACTCATGTAGCCATGCCTGTAACCCATTTATTAGATAATGCATGTCTTGTCAAGTGTCATTAGGGACAAATGATGAAGTGAACCAATAGCATCTATCATTCCTAGAGCTAGCTTGTACATTGCATCATCAACAATAAGCATATTCCTATCGTTGAATCCAAGGTGCAAACGCCAAACTACTTCAAGACTTTTACTATATTGGCAATTGCTTGACTACTTCAAGAGAATGATAGAAGAGAAGGCACAATGATAACAATTCCTAGGCCAGTTTGATAGTCATAACATAGAAACATAGATAGACTAGGGAAACCCCAGTTTATGAGGGGCCATCCAAAACAAAGAAATTGAATCTTGTTATGAAGGAAAAAGAAAAGCATGTGTACATCAATGATTAACTCACAAAAGAGGAAGAATTCAATTAAAAGAATTAATGATGGAATACATGGATTGTATGGTATAAAGAAATGAAAGAGCTTTTAAGTTTCTCCCAAAGTTGTAGTACACATCATAGCTATTAGGAAGCTTCCAACACTAAGGTATGTGGACCCTACAAGACAAACCCAAAGTATGGCAACATGGTATGTGAGAAATTATAAAAATTACTCAATGCCTATTTCACTAATGAAATTAGGCACACCGATTGGGGGTCACCAACAAAGAAGAACAAGAAGCTAAGAATATGTGAATCTTAAAATGTCAATGCAACTACAATTAGAGATCACTATCCCTTCCACTAATTGAAATAGTTTTGGAAATGGTAGTATAGCTGAGGCAAAATTATATAGCTTCTTGGATGGATTCAATGGACAATTTGAACCTGAAGATCAAAGACTGCATTTGGCATAGAATAGAGAATTTTGGATACAGAGTCATGCTTTTTGGATTATGCAATGCCCCAACCACTTTTTAATGAATCCTATACACCTTTAGGGCATTCCTTAACAAATTTCCACAAGTCTTCCTAGATGGCTTATACATATGTTCGAGGGAAAAGGATCACTTGAAATGTTTGCAAGAGGTACTGAAAAATTGCAAAGAGCATGTCATATCCTTGAACCCTCCAAAATGTCAATTCTTGGTCACACATAGAGTTGTCTTGGGACAGTTTTTACGCATGGATGGGAAAATTTAAGGTAATCATGGCATCACCGCCCCCACAAAATGCTAAGGGTGTAGAAGTATTCATGGTCCATGCATGATAAGATTATTGCAACGCCCCTATACAAGCTATTCTTAAAATTAGCTAGATAGAAGAAAGTGAGCATGCATCTAAAATCCTCAAGTGGAGATTGATCGCAACTCTTATACTAATGGCTGCACCAATCTAGTTCATTTAACTCCATGTACATATGATAGTCCAAATTATGCAATAGGAATGTATTATGCCAACCTATAGATATAAGAAACTTTGCAAGTAGACAAGTAAATGATGCATAGGTGAATTACATCATCATAAAAAGAGAAGCTCTAGCAATTGTCTAGAGTGTGAAAATTTAGAAATTGCCATTGACTTTGCATTTTATTGATAATCAAGCCTTATTGTATCCAACCATGTATGATATGTTAGATAACTAGATGGCTTCTACTACTAGAAGGATTCAACTTCAAATAGCAGGGGATTATGACTACATAGTACGTCATGCCATGATTCATGATAAGAGAAGAGGGAGATGGAGTAGAACATGACTTGCTAGATGCAGAACTATTCCAAATAGATGTTCCACACTTGCTGTGCAGTCATCATGGATTATGTGATGATAGGAAGACCATTTCCTAAATTTTGACCAATTGATGCAAGAAGTTTCGTTCTAAACTTGTTTGACCCTACCAACTAATTGAAAAAGTCCTCTCATTAGGATATTGGTGACCAACACTTTGGGCAGATGCTTATGATTATATGAAGAGGGGGAAAAAATTTTCCTGAGCTTTTTTGGGAAATTTGTGATCTTTTTTTGATCCCAAATCAAACCACACACACACACACACACACACACATCCCCTTGGGGACCCTTGCAATCAAGGGGTGTGCATATAGCTTTATACACTTCCAATATGTCAAATGGGAACTATGGACTAGGGGATATAGGCTCTTGAGACTTTTGATATTGTGAAAGGGGCTTGCTATAAGAGCTATGGGCGCTTGAGGTTTTCTCTTGAGATTACATTAGCAATTTTGGAGGAATATGCCTCTTATAAATATTCACCCTTGGATCACTAAGATAGGAATAATAAGAGACATTGGTATTGGCTTAATACTTGGGCGCATAGCTCAAGAAAGGAATCTCTAGATAGTGGAGATTGGTTGGACCACAGTTCCAAGAAGGATCATAAAAGATCACGAGGACCTATACGGTGTATGAAAGAATAGGGAAGCCCATTACACAGCTGGGTGGAAATGAACTGCAAGATGAAGACATTAGCCAAGTACACATCCTTGAAACAGCCTCCCTGAGTTGATGGCTCTCCGAGCTCCCTGTAGTGATGGACTCAAACTAGAGCTCATGTTGGTCTGGCGCTCACGCTCTTCTTCTTCTTCTACCAAGATGGGTTGACGATGGAAAATGGATGGACCTTGAACAATTTCCAGGTGCAATTCTTGGCTGTTGGCTTACTACTGTTCACACGAGACCTTGCCTATTTGATAATTGGAATATGAAACGTTTGTTTGCAATGCTAGTAGGACTATTGCGGCTTCCAACTGTTGCATGCTCTGGCGCAACTCTACTCTACTCGACTTTTTGTGTAACTTTGCTATACTATGTAGTCCCACTCTACTTCTCCCAAAGCTTTCTCCCTTCGTTGAACAAAAAGGCAATGCATAGGTAGCAAGGAATAGAGAAGGAGAGTCAATCGAGTAGCCTTTAGGCTTCCGGCCAGAGATGCCATACTAGCAAAGTGCAAGGAACAATGTGTGTGTGCTTGTGGCTTTGTTCAGAAACACATAGAGCATAGAGAGCTCTCTCCTATATTCATTCATTGCGTATCTATGTGACCAAATTTTGTTATATATGGTCATGAATGGGAGCTTCAGTGGTCATGCTTGGACCTTCGGTGGTCCATTATGTTCAAATTCCTCACTCATGGACCTTGTTGCTGTCTCTGAGGCAGGAACGGATCTTCTCGGCAAACTTGTTTTGCATGGACACCCCAGATTCTCCCCCGTGCGCTCCTGTGTGAGAAGCTTCGACGGCATGCTGGAAACAGTAGAGGATGGAGGCTAGATGCTAAGGAATCAAGGTTGCTGTAGCTAGTGATGATGATGGGCTTCACGAGCTTGCTCTTATATAGCCACCAGTCGTAGTCGGTTAGACCCAATTGGGTGACCGACCCAGTCCACCCAAAATGGTCGACTAGGGGTCAGTCCCGAAATAGGCCACTGACCACACGATAGAATCGTGGCACAAAATAGAGCAACTCACCTACTGACTCTGTTCGGCCCATCCGGGATCATCTGGGGCTCCAAACGGGCCCCACAACTCGAGAGTGGGCTGCCTCAGGAAATGCTCCGTCTACCCTCAGTGCGGTCAGTCATGGGATGCCTTCTCGCACTTGCATGTAGCCTAGTTGGCAGTGTGTCAACTCTATCTGAAGCCGTCCAGCCACCAGGCCACACATGGCCCCCATCTGGTGTCTAAACCTGGACCTTAAACCTGGACCTACTGGATAACTGAGCTACTCAAATGCCTTCTCCTCATATGGGGGGCTTACAAGTAGAGTTAGTTAGTTCCCGCATAGTTACATGAGAGTGGAGCATTGATATCTAACAGAAATGACTTGGAGAGTATGGATGCCCTTCTGCAATTGGCTAAAAAGAATATGCAGGATGCCCAAGCCAAGTAGAAGAAGTATGCGGATGAACACATGATGTATCTGTCTTTTGAAGAAGGGGGTTGTGTGCACTTATGTCTCCATAAGAACCATTATGCCTTGTTGAAAGGTAACGCAAACACGAAGTTTGCTCATAGGTATTACGGTCTCTACAGGGTCATCCACAAAGTTGGCGAGGTGGCGTATGAGTTGGAGCTACCCTGGACCTCCAAGATTCTTAATGTTTTCCATGTGTCCTTGCTGAAGCCATATGTGGGATAGCATGTCCAAGTCCTTCCTGAGCTACCACCTATGGATGAGGACGGCCACATACTCTATGTTCTGGAGTGCATCATCAACCAGTTTCAAGGATCACGTACTGCGAAACAAAGTCTATACCTAGTGTCTTATCATACCTAAGAGTAGAACCTTACCAAAATGTTACTTGGAGTATTCCATCAAAGCATGTATTACTTGGGGGTTCAAGTTGCCAACTCCCATTCTATGTAAATAATAAATACAAGTGATCACATGCAATTATGTCTGATTGTTTTCAAATGTGGTGTAATGTCCAAGAAGTAAATATAGCTTCCAAATAGCTACATACATATTTCATATACACAACATGATACATATTAATTTGTCTCATCCATGCATGAGGTGGTGTATTTTGGCACCATTGGGATTTATTAAGTAAATAAAGACTCATATCTAACTGAACCTACATAATCTTTAAAAGTAGTACATTTTCAAAGACCATATATCCGTTGATGTAAAATCCCAAACACAACATGTACATCTATACCTCATCCACAAGATCCCAAAGACAACCTACTACCTAATAAAGGAATTCATTATAAAGGAATCCATGTCCCATCAATTGTTTTCAAGACTTACATCTACACCTCATCGACAAGATCCCACAAACAACCTAGCTACTCTCATCCATGCACAACCTATTGTTCTTCATCTCACTAATTCATGTAGTAATTCAAAGTTGTCCTAGCTAACTAAATACAACAATCAACCTAAAGTAATACATCCTAAAAGAATTAATATGATAATTTACAGAACAAAATATAGATATCCAATGTGGTATGAAAAATTTCCTGGTATATTCAATCAAATCATTTTTAGCCAATGTACATGAATGCTTCCATTCAATGAAAGATAGCACCATGAAGTAAGCAAATTTTTGAAGATAGAGATGTGGATATGGAGATGTCACTACTAATGCTGGATCCAATTGATCCAGATGGATCTAGCGAAGAAGATGAAGATCACAATATGACCCAGGAGGAAGATGCGCATAATGACATCGTACGGGAGGAAGATGGAGATCACGATATTGAGGAAGAAGATGACGATCATCAAGAATCACCACACTTTATTGAAGAAAATGATCAAGTCTTAGGTGAACGTACGATGCCGGAGTATGATGATGATTTAGGAGATCAATTCGGTAATGCCAAGAGGTTTCAAATCAGCTATAGAGGTTGGAGGCCTTCTAGATCCCCTTATTGGGAGGTATCAGGTCTCAACTAATTTGCAGAGGTACATGTTATTAAAGGACACATCAGCATGTAAAGCTTCGAAAAACCATTGGAAGAAAGTGGTACTAGGGACTTCCTAAGGATGCTTCTATTCAATTTTTTACTTGAATGCTTCTATTCAATTATGTATATATGGTTGAATGCAATTCATTTTTTCCTCTCCCCAATTCTCATCAACCATATGCTTAGCATTGTGATATTTCACCAAGTCATAGGGGACATATCTTTCAAAAAGTAAAAATTGTTCTAGATATATTGGTTTCTCTCTTGATAAATAATTGCTCATTCATGGAGCAGACAATAATGCTAGTCCTTTCAAGTTAGAACATAAACAAAATCAATAGGGATTAAAGTTTGTAGACTGTATATTCTGCTCAGGAAGATCACTAATTGTAAAGGGTTAAGTTGTTTAAAGGGAGACCCAATCTTTGACGAAGGCAATGAAACTAACCCTCTTTGCATTTGCCAGATATTCGGAAGCATTCTTCTGTGTGTGTCAAAGAAGCATGCTTGTAATTTATTGATAACTAGTTTGATTCTAAGTTCATGTTATACATCTTAAGCTAGTCTGGATACTTTATTGTTTCAGTTTTATGGTCCTAACTCTTCTTTCTTGCAGGCATTATTGGAATTTCCCCAAAATGATACACATAGAAAGATTTTTTCTGGTACCTAACTGCGGAGCATATACCCATAAAGCCTCATGGCGCCAACACAAGTACCTTTAATGCTAACTGTTGTGTGGTAATACTGTTCCTTGTGTGATCTTTGCTGCTTAGTTTCATGCTTAGTTTCATACTGCAAAATATTTTTTGCATATTTCTTGACTGTCATGACTCTAAGGCATTTCCTTTGAGGGGACGAATTCTGTCACTTTCGTGGTTGATATTGGCAGCAAGACCACCTTCTAGAGGTAGGAATATCAATCTTCAAATGGGCAGGAAATTGATGATGACCATATGTGTTCCTTTCTTGCCATCATTGAGGTAAAAATGAAATAACTTTGTAGACTATTGTCAAGTTGGTTTACATTGAAGAGAGATTCATAATTTTCGATTGGTAATAGAAAGTTTCTCGATCTGGCGACTAAATTCACTCTACTTAGTAATGTAGAGATGCACCTGGCATGCACGCATGTGTAAAATGTAAGCATATTTAAAAGGTGCGTGCGAGTGTCCTCTATATGTGTGTGTGTCTATTGTACGAGTGTCCTCTATATGTGTGCATGTAGGTGTGGAGTTGCTCCATGCAAAACTCTCATATATACACGTATATATATGTATACATATATGTAATATACATATGTGTGTGTATATATATGTGTGTGTGTGTGTGTGTATGTACATGTGTATGTATATATACATATACATGTATATACATACATATACATATATATATATATAGATATATATGTATATGTATGTATATATATATGTATATATATGTATATATCTACATATAGATATACATATACATACATACATATATATATATATATATATATATATACAACATATACATATACATATACATACATATATATATATGTATGTATGTATGTATGTATGTATGTATAAGTATATCTATATGTATATATACATATACATAAATAAATAAATAAATAAATATATGTATATATATATATATATATGTATGTATACACACACACACATACACACATGCACACACACACACACACACACATATATATATATATAATATATGTATGTATAGTGAACTTTTTGTTGAGTAGAATTTGAAAGAATCATTAGAGTTATTTGATGTCTTTAGTGATACCTTGATTACATCGATTAATCACTAGATAGTACCAAACCATAAGAGGGTAAGAATAGATATATCTTATATGCCCCGACTCCCAAGTTATGCATGATGAACCCTCTCTAAATCATTGATCTTCTTTCCTTTCTATGATCACAACCCGATTCTGATGAGGTTAGACAGAGGTTTGGGAAAAAGGGAAATGTCTTAGCTCAAGGCAATTCCTTTTTCTTCCAACTTTCCTATGCTCAGAACGAGATTTAAAATTCTTGAAATTATGCCTTTGGAGGGACGGCTTGCATATCAGAGAAATAGATTAGGGCCATAGATCCATGGGGTTAGGGGGCACTCTCTTGCATTGGGACCCCGAGAATCAAGAAATGATGAAATTTGGATGCAAACTGCATTGAAATAAATCCCATTTTGCAAAAAAATCATTGGGATCTACTCCTGCACCCCATTGGGATGCTGTCCTTGGACCTTGCCCTGCTGTGGCAGAAGCCACAAGGGGCTGCCACCCCTTGACCTTGCATCAAGATGGACTCAACCTAGAATTGAGGCCTCAATCGTGCCAATGAACACATGATCTTGAGATCAGGAAGAGTCCTATAAGATCACCTTGAGCCTAAAGACAATGCCTCAAATATCATCTTGTCGACCTCCATACCTACCTTGGCATCCTTAGGTCAGTAAGCTCAAAATTTAGTTCTCACTCTTTGCAAGATCCACCACCAATTGAATTATCCAGCTCGGAGGAGTGCCTAAGTCAGGACAAAGAAATGTGTGAACCCTTTAATGTTAGAGCCTCAGTAGCTTTGGACTCCATCCCCATTCTCCACTCTCCTACCCCATCTACAGCAGTAGCTACATTAAGGGAAACCTTTTCCAATATCATGGTAAGGTTTGGATTGACAAACCCAGTAGAGTGGCTAAACCCATTTGCTGTACAGACTAAGGCAATGTCAGAGGCTCAAATGCCGACCAGCCCAACCACCGATGTCAAAAGCAATATGCAAGGAGTGAAGTCCCACGATACCTAATGGCAATCAACCCCTGTCATACCTATGGGGATGGATTTGGACCCACATTCTCACCAAGGTCCCAAAATCTAGAGCAAAGGGGTAAGAGGAGTAACCCTGAAGGTCAATAGTTAAGACCTTGCACCTCAAAATCCCCTATGATGCCTCCTTGGCAAAAAAACATGGGAGATATTTCCTACCCAACAAGTTCCCCTTATAAGCCTATGCCTGCAAGGAACATACCACTCCCTAGAGGACCTCCAGTCCAACCTGTTAGGCCCACAAGTCAGGATGCCAATGCCTAGTGGGCTTGGATCCTCCCATCCCAACCTTGTGCCATCAAATCCATGGAACTCTTCATCAGGTCCGCCAATGTATGGGACATCGCCCACCATTCACAACCTCCTCCTGTATCGCAAATGGTCCTTATGAACGAAGCTATGAGAATCCTAGTGCAAGTGCTAGGAAGGGGGGCCACCACTCCACCACTAATGTTTCTAGGAAGGGATACCAACCCCTTAAGGAGCAAGCCTATCACAATCTCCAAGCTAATCACCAATTTTGTAGGAGAAGGAGACCTAATCTCCCATGTTGAGAGGTTTGAACAAATCTATGACACCTTTGTTGATATTGGGGATCTAGACAAGGTCAATGCTTTTAGCTTGAGTCTTGATGGCAAGGCTGGACAATGGTTTAGAGCCTTAAACCCTGAGGAGAAAATAAATTGGGACACATTGCATAGATATTTCATTGTGGGGTTTGCCCCCAGTGGTCACAAGTGGAGCCCGCTTAACTAGCTTTATGAGGTGAAGCAGAAGGACACTGAGTCCTTAAGAGACTATATCACTAGGATTATCAACGATGTGAACCCCAGGAGATGTGCAATTTCTGCCATGCTTCCTCATAGGGCTACAAGATGCTAAGCTACATGATCATCTGTTTGCTATGAATCTCACATCATTTGAGCTATGCAGCAAGATGGTGATATGCTTAGGGGATAACATGAGGGAGAAGCCCCAATAGGATAAATCCTTAGCTTCCTTTGATATGTCCCAAATAGCATAGGCTTCAAGCTCAAAAGCAACTAGGGATGCAAGAATTATACCCAAGGGGCTCAACATGGAAGAGTTGGCCGCATATCTATTGAACAAGTTGAGCCAACAATGGAAGATAGAAGCACCAAAAGATGCTCCTAGCAACCCCCATATATTTCCACAAAGAGATAACATATGGTGTGGGGTATGCATTAGAAATAATCCCACTAAGGAATGCCCTTGTCTTAGAGCCAGGCCAACACTCTATTCGGCCCATTGTGTTCATTGGGAAAATCATGACACATCCCAATGTCATTATCTTAGGGTGATTTCTCAACCCACGTATCAACAAAGGCCGTATCTACCATTGCCTACACCACCAATCCAGCACAATGGGCAATACAAGGAGCCACTTTAGCCAATCAAGGGCAATTTAGGGCTCAAAATATTCCATTACCCCCGCCAATATTGGGACCTCAACCACTACCTCCAAGAAATACTCCCCTGAATCAAGTATTGGTGCAAGAGCTACCTAGTGATTGGGGAGACTCCAAATCTACGTACAGTGGACACAACTATTCCCAAAATGGTGACAATGCAAATCGGTCCAGCATTATAAGTCACTACATTATACAAGATGACTGATACATCTCAGTCTATCAGATGGCACCGATTTCTTAAAAAATGGCAATCTAAGTAGCCAATCACACGTGCACCAGCATCTAATACACCACTGCCATTATGCACTGGGTGTGGTGTGGACCATCTTTTTAAGGATTGCTCAATGAGAAGGCCATCTAAGTACACAAGCCTTAACTCGTTAGGGATTAAGAGAGGCTAAGTGTCATCAATATCCTTGAATGTAATCATGAGGTTGCAAGCTAAAGCCCTTAATAAAGAGCTTTGCAAAACAAGCCAAAAGAGATAAAGCCAGCATGTCACAGCCTAGAAAAGCAAGTAAATCAGCACGAGTAAGCACCAAGGGTGCAATGAAGATTGGGAAGGGAAAAAACAAGGTCATCATCCAAGATGGGTCGGATGAAGATACAGCCTCCCTAGCAACATCATCTTCCTCTAGTGATACTCTCTCAAATGGTACCAGCAACAACCACTCGCATGAGGCAAATGAGGCAATGCTAATGGCTTCAACCCATGGCCAAGCCACAACACCTAAGGGTCACGGTGAATATCCCAACCCATGGGTGGGAAAACAAGGTCTCACTGAGGCACATAAATTGGTACACAAGTGCCGAGAGGAATGTCAGTTGAGTCTCAAGGCAAGAAAGAGTAGTACTAATACAATTCATCCTAGACATGAGATAAATGCTCGAGCCTCAAAAGCCTTGCAAATACCTGAAATGGTAGAGAAAGAAGGTGTGTCATGCCCTTCAACAGAGGGATCCACCCTAATGCAACGGATGTTTGAAGAAGACCCTACCTTGCAACAACTAAAGGAGGATGACAAGATGTCCTTATATGGCTTAGAAGAGTCTAAATCAATAGGCATGGAATCTATTACTAGTTCTCAAGACATCGTAGGATTAGCCTCATTTCTATCCACTGAGATCAAGATGCCCATCGTGACACTATTACGGGGTAATCCTACTCTATGGAGAGACCTCTTGGATTGGATGAATGGGTAAATAGTGACACCCCAACCCACAAATCTTGATAATGTTGAATCTCCCAATCATGCTCAAGACCTTCCAAGGTGCCAGTCAACAAATTGGGCCAATATTTTGAGAGTGATGATACGAATGTAGTGATACCCATCTCCTTCAAGATATCTATGGCAATCTTAGATGGAGGAGCAGGTGTTAGCATCATCATGAAACAATGCTAGGAAAAGTGGAAAAGTCCCCGACCAAGAGAGTACTTCCTTGTCGGTAGTTAAATTAGCTCATGGAGGCACAGCTTATCCCATAGGAGTACTCAAAGAACATTAAAATCAAAACCTATGGTCTCACATATCGGATGTGTCTTGTTGTAATGGATTTCCAAAACAACCCTAGGTATGAGGCTATTCTAGGGAGACCTTTCTTGTGTATGGTAAGATTGATCCATGATTAGTGCTCCAACAAAATTTATCTAAGGAAAGATCAACAAGTAGTGAGGGTTGATCTCCAAACATGGAAGGCTCACACTATGTGCAGAAATCTATTTGCAACTGGATCGGATACAACTAATAGATCTGTGCCGGTAAAGCTGGTTAAAAAATATGAGAAAAACGATAGTGAGAAGAGTCTTGATTGATGAACCTTGATGTGCTTCTTTACCAAAACTAAGGAAAGATCAACAAGTAGTGAGGGTTGATCTCCAAACATGGAAGGCTCACACTATGTCCAGAAATCTATTTACAACTGGATCGGATACAACTGATAGATCTGTGCCGGTAAAGCTGGTTAAAAAATATGAGAAAAATGATAGTGAGAGAGTCTTGATTGATGAACCTTGATGTGCTTCTTTACCAAAACTAGAAGACTCGATTGATTGGATCCATACACTGGCAGAAATAGATCCACCAAATACTGAGGGCACTCAGATGATGTACCTTGATGATGAACAATTTAACTCCATTACACCTTTTTACACCATAAGAGTGGTACTACCTAATCAAATTGAATTAAGAATTGACAATTCCCTTGATCCTAATGAGATAGATATGACTCCATCTCAACTTTGGGTAGAGCTGACATCAGCAAGTGCAACATGCCGAATACAGGCTAGGGTAGATGGGCGAGCATGCCACAACCTCATCTCTTAGGAGACATTAAAGCATCTCGTCGGCCAGGTACGCCTTCAAGTATGTGGTTTTGAAATTCAATCCATAGAGGGTACCTCTATTAAGGTTATTGGTTCTTTAATGTTGAATGTTTGCTTGGACAATTACATTGTGCCTTGCAAGTTTTTTGTAGCTCCTACAGGTACCTTATGGAAGCTGCCATTCTTGATAAAAGCTAGATCCAAGACACCTGCAAAGGGTTATTTGGTGATGAATCATCCCATCAAATGATGCACCAATTGCTAGTCAAGGATCAACATCAACAACTACTTCCACCTCCCCACCTCGACTAGGATGCCACTAAGGAAGAAGAGAAACACAAAAGGCAACCAAGAAAATCTAAGCTGCATTAATTCGGACGTATTTTTTATTTATTAAAAAAAAGCTCAAATACACATTTTTTATGATTTGAAACGTTTCAAACGTTTTTTGCTATATTATTCATACAAATAGCTTATTAGCACGAATAACTTGCTATTTGTACGAATAGCTTATTCACACAAATAACACCATTTATTTGTACGAATAATCGTATTATTAACATGCAGCCACTGCCATTTTTGGTATTCGTATGAATACATCCACCTGTCTTCCTTGCCACCTCAGCCACTTGTTTGCCAACCCTACTACCTCCTGCTTACTTGTGATACCTACCAGCTCTCTTCATAGGTACCTTCAAAGCCCTTACTTGTGTTGCAGTCTTTCGTTACTAATTAATGTTTATTTTGTTTAGGACTAAATGCGTGGTGAGGTTTCAAAGGCAAAGGAGCTGCCTCGACCTCCCTTCCATAAATGCACCCACACCCCCAAGCACAACCACAGCCACAAGCACCAATGCACCCACGCCCTCAGTCACATGCCGCATTGCACTCACCGCAACCACAAGGACCACTACAGCCACACCATGCATATGCACTAGTGCATTGACAATAGCTTGTCTTTCCTTGTATCCCTTTTTCCCAAGTTCTTCCTCCATACCCACAAGCAGTTCCTCCACCCGATCGATGTCTCCCACCACATGCACCCCCACATTTTGCCACATCTTTTTCTTCTCCATTTGTGTCTCTTGCCACACACATAGACCAATTTCCATCTCCCGCATACTCGCTTGCACCAAGAATGCACAATCTATCTACACAAGCAGATATATTTCCATCTCCTTCATTCTCGCATGCACAAGCACCACCCGTATCACATGGCTTGCATGATCATGCACTAGTGGCAAGACCCATGTGGCCCATACTACTTCAACGAGATGACGAGACATTCGATTCACACCTAGTGCGGCTGTGGGCATAGGCACACACGAAACAGTCAACATGTGCAATCTTCTTGTCGCTCCATTTGATTTGCACAAGATTTATGCATGTAAGGTGCTGAGGCTTTCTATGCCCACTGATGCATTGAAAGCTAGAGCCTTGGAAGAAGCCACGTGCTTGGGCAATGTCGTACATCCGGGCATCATCCATGATAATAATCCAATGATACTATTTCCATTCTGGAATGGAAATCATTTGGAAAGATGGCTAAACTACCTCAGACATGACGGAAAGCGACCATCTCCAGTGTTTCACATAGATGATGCAAAAATGCCTACTAGAGCTCCACGGGTCTATCAGCATGTATTTGATATTTTAAGTACACTAGTTTGCACTATTCATTACATGCACCAACACAATGCCCTGCATAATGATTTTCATGTGGAAAACATTATGCTACACTTCTCGGAGTCATCCAAGGAAGTGTATCTGGGCATTTGTGATTGGGGAATGATGACTCCATGCAGCACTAGGAAGCACTATCCAACATTACCCAATGACAGCCCCAACACTGTGTAGAGTTCCATTGCAAGATTTTGCCACATTGCTCCAGAGTGCCTATGTACCAATCTCCCACCTTTAGATGCTGCACAAGATGTGTACACTATGGAAGAGCTAGAGATGGAAATATCCAACATCCTCCAAAGTATATCTGCCTACAACCATCTTGATTTTGATGATGTTATTAATGAGAGTTACAATATCTCTTGACTCTCTAGTTCTCTCCACATAGTGGCTTGCTAAATAGAGTTTGAACTAGTAATAAGGATTAGGACCACATGATAGACGGGAACCAAGAGGTCTTGGTATTGATTGCAAATAAAGCTAATGCCTCGGGGTATTCCTATGTGACTTATGCAATAATGGAAGGATGCATGGGTAGGCCCATGAGAGGGCTAAGGTGAAAAGGGTCTTTTGTGGCCCTTTTATGGCATACATGGCACCATGAAATAAAAGCACGAGTAAGCTATGTGGCAAGTAATGGTAATGGGGGATGGTTTAGAGAGAGCTGATTAGAATCTTGTAAGAGGGAGCTTGATGAGGGGTTCATATACATTGAAGAAGACAAATCTCTAAGACTTGGCTGTCTATGTAGCTAATTTTTTTGTCACACTTTCCTTACATTGGTATTAGAGAAATGTTAGAAATAAACCACCCAGGGGGATTCTTTGGAAATAGTACACCAAGCCTACATGAGCAACAATAGCAGGCATTACAAGCAATCATCCAAAGTTGCAACAAGTAGGATGAAATATCAATCTGCATTAGACAAAATATCAACACGATTGCCAAATTCCATACACATTACTTTCACTACCAACCTCTTTAAGTTGTCTTCATCAGAATTGACTCATATGTATTGGTGAGTGTAATAAGTACCCAATAAGAAAGAGATTGGATGGATGATTCAGATGATTGGCCTTGAGGTTCTCTGACTACCATGAGACAAATTGATATGAAAGAGTCTCATGACCTCAAGGGTTAAATAGGATTGATAAATGGGCCTATAAATAGAAGGTCTATCCTTTCAAGCTATGATCATCAAGAGCTAATGGTGTTAGAGACTTTCACTTAGCGAGCTAATTGATTGAATCATCCCACTCACATTGCTTGTGAGTTGAGCAGAGGCTGGTAGACTTCATGGGAAATGCCAAATTATTGAAGAGAGGAAGACCAATTTGAGAAGAGGAAGGTGTGCATTCAACACATGGACTATGATTGAGAGGGGTAACCTTGAAGACCAAGATCAAAAGATTTGACTTTACACTTATATCAACTCTCTTACTCCATGTTTATTCCTTCATTATCTCTCCATTAGCAACATTGTAGGAAAGAGAACATAGAAGGGTGTCTAGAAAGCAAGGGGTTGAGAAAATTTGGACAAGCCTAGAAAAAATCTTACTTTTCCCTTTTGAAAAAGAAGCTCGCCTAAATCTCAAAGATGGAGAGAATAACTCAAATATGAACCCACAAAAACCCAATACAAGTTCACTTAAGAAACAACAAACTGTCAATAGATTTGGGAAAAAGTGCTGCCGCTGTACTTTGTTTTGTCAATATATGAGTTGGTATTTATGATGATTACTAGTCCAAATTTTCAATTGGAATGTGATTTTGGCACTTTCCTTGAAAACCTTGGCTTTTTCAACAAAACATATACACTCTCTAGAAAGAAATTCCAAAATTAAAAGCATCGTATCTCACTTTTGTTGTTCCAAACACATTGCCTATCACTTTTGTTGTTCCAAACCCATCGCCTATCACTTTCATCACTCCAAACTTATTGCTTTCTTTCCTATTAATTTCTCCTTCCCACTACAGCATCTAAATATGTTTCCCCCCTTAAATCTTCCTTGTCCCCTCGGTTTCCCTTGAAGTTGGATGGACATTGCCTCTTAAAAAACATCTTTTTTATCGCTTTGTAGATTGCTAGATGTAATCCAACCTCTTTAGATGAAGACATAACATGTGGGATCTCGAAGTGGCTTTGTATAGGATTTCTTGTCCATGCATGCAATACATGTAGGCTACAGATTTGATGTGAGTGTCACCAAGTTTGCACACATTACAGGTGAGTCAATGATTTTAAAATCCTCAATTTCCAATGATACCATGCATCATTGTGTAGGATGGGGAGGGCAAGAGAGTTACAAACTATGTTGTACTTATACACAATGTAGCCATGAAATCACATAGATTTTGGCAAGCTTCTAGTGATGTTGGGGAGATAGAGAGATGTTATCGTGCAAGAGAGAGGATGAGTGGGAGTATCTAGGGAATGCACATGAGTATAACTATCCTGATGTCAAAGATGATGGGATGGATGACACATGATTGATGCAATTTTTTAGAGGCACAAATAAGCATGCACATGTGATGTCTAAATAAGAGAACCACATGAGGGAGTTGAAATCAACATGCTTATACAATGGATTTCTTGTGTTAAAGCTATGAGCATGCGTCTTAATCCTAAATTTGCAAGCAATATATGGGTGGTTTGACACTACTATGTCATCTTTACTAATGTTAGTGTCTATCATGAGATGTGGGATTTTTGGCTTAAGGTTACTAGAATTGATTTCCTTAAATTTTTCACAACATTTGTGTACATGTAATTTGGAATAGGTTGCTCCAAAAGATAATTACTAAGCCAAATACCATGTTGGCATCAAGAAACAAAGCTAAGAAGATGTTGACGAGTTTTGGGATGGACTATTCTTAGTATTTTGATAGTTATTGCATTTTTTATGTTTGCTTTGCTTATTACATTGAGTCTCTTATGAATAGGGCTATTTGGTTGAAGCATTGTGTGGTTGGCCATTTACTAACCAAGAATGAATATGAATATGCTTAAATTAGGAATAAGACCAATAACCTCTTTGACAAAATCAAGTCCAAGTGGTAAAGTTGATTTAGTGGTAAGTTTCCACTCTTGGTTCTTGAACTTATTTTTGTTACTTGTTTACGTAAACTTTTTAATCCATGCATTGTATCTAGGGTGCACCATGTGGTAGCAATGTACAGCACATGGGTGAGGGAGGAAGTGGTGGGGACACAAGAAATGGAGGAGAGGAGAAAAAGGGTGAGGCCTTGCATGAGGATGATGACAATTTATCTAGGTCTTAGGTCTCATTGAGCTTGATTGTCTTCATCATATTATGAAGCTATTGTAGCCTTGACTTATGACATAGAGGTAGTAACTTTATCAAAGTGCAACATAGTAGGTTAATTAATGGAAGGGGATTTTAAAAATTTTGGGACTTGTGGGCATTTCTTAGTATAAGGCTTGTAAAAAATACTTTCCAACATAAGTATGGTATGTACATATACAAAGAGGACTTTTAGTCAAAATTATTACATGTACATATACAAAAGAGGGGTAAGCAATCATGCAAAAAAAAGTAAGGTGTTAAACTAAAGGGGAATTTTACATTATTTTTTAGAAAGAATACCTCGGTCTTATAATGTAGTACATTTGTATATTTTTCATCCTAGAGAGACCTAGAGGACTAACCTTGCATATACTAACCTAAGAGAAGAATTCAAACTAGAGGTGGAAATAAAACAAGATGATTCCATGTTGTGGTTAGATTGAGTGACAATCTATATCCCATTTGCCTAAGTGTTGCATTGTTAGATGTAGACACAAAAAAGGCATCCACTAATTATATGAAGGTCTTTGTGCAGTATTGGACTCAGATACATAGAGGAAGATATGTTTATGTAATATGTAAATTGATCAAATAAAGAGTGGTGATAGATTGGAGATGAGGATAATTGGGAGCATGTGGATTTAATAGTATTGACTTGCAACATAGGAAAACCCCTAAATAAAAGAAGTAAGGTTAGAATACCATAAAACACAATCTTGAAAACATAGGAGGATCTTTGAACAGCTGGGAACAAAAGTGGGAAGGATGATCTGGATATTGATGATTTCTTGGATGATAAGTGAAAGATAAAGTCCATTTGAGCAAAAGGCCAATGCATGTAAAGGCAACTTGTAATGAATGGATGAGCTCTTTCTTTATAGGCCAAATGTTTCGATCTTACTTCATGAATGAATTAGACTCAGCCTTTACATTCAATTTTTTTGTACTTGTTCATTCAAACTTGGTCTTGTTTTATGAATGTTAACAAGACTCAACCTTTGCATTCTACTTTTTCGTACTTGTGTGTTCAAACTTGGTCTTGTTTTATGAAGCAATTTTTAAATAATAAATGTATTTAAAAATTTTATTATTAAGTATCTTAATTAAAAATAATGATCTTATTTACCAATAATTATTCTCAGTTATCTAAATTAACAAAATACATATACAATATACTCTCTAATCAACTAGTTAATGAAATTGAATAAAACCTTAAAAAACTAGAACTCATTGTAAGTCACAACAATAATTTTGTGTATGCAATATTTTGTATTGGAAATACTACACATACACATTTAGTATATAGCACATCATAAACATGGAAACTAATCGTAAGAGGATTGACAACAATGTTGACCTTGACAAAGTCTTGTGCTTTAACCCTTCCATTTTTTAACTTCTCATAAAATGTCCACTTGCTTGTACATGGATGGGATGACCATTTGTGTCTTGCATTCCCCAATCATCATTTTGGGACTTTTATAGGGCATTTTCTCTACATTATACTCAACAAATATTTGAATCACAACTTTCCCAACCTCCACATGCTTCATTCAATTTTGTATTATCTCCTTATTTCCATGCATAGCTTTTTGCACTATGAGATCATATTGTTTATTGCACTTGTAGAAAGTTTTATTTGGAATTTCTTGTATCATGTAAAAATCCTTGCAACAAACATTCATGTTTTCTAGAAAGCATTTCAATCCACTTATATGAGCCTCAACCTCTCATATGTTTATAGGTGACTAGAAATTCAATTTGCACAATCACCAAAGCATTGACCGTAGTATTCTTATTGAATATTTAGAACCATTTCTCGATCAGTAACTTGACAACATCATTTACACAATCAGTACTTGCAAACTTTTTGATAGTCCTAGGCGTGGTCTTCATGGCCATCCTTGTTTCACTTTCATTCATTTCTTTCCTTTCTTATTATTTATCATAATATGGCCATTTTTGTTTTAGATGTTTGAGATGTTTGGTGTTTGCAACTAAGACATTAGTAGAATGAAAAAAATGGTCAATGTTGTTCTCATTTTCAAAAGGTTGTCCTTGAATGTAAGTCATTCAATTGGCCATTTTAGCAACTTCAACTAAAGAAGATCCTCTATACACTAATTACTACTAGTAGCATCTAGCATAAGAACTTGAGAAGTCACTATCCCAAGGTGATCAAAATTGCTCCTTATGTAGAAGGATATGCCCTTTACATGTTACAAGCATGGCCTTGCATAGGTTCTTGAACAAGAAAAAAGATTTAAAAATCAGCCATTGAAGTTAAACACTTATGGATAAGAAATAGTTTGCACATAATCCAATCCTTTGTAACAAGAGTATGTATGTGCCCATGTACTTAGAAGTTCTGTGACCTCCTTAAGTATACATTTGGTATATGTGTGCTAGCTCTTGAGGTTGCCTCTGATAAGGGTTGCATTATGTTTGAGTACCAATGTGCAATACTACAAAGAGCCTCTTTGACGTGGGATGCACCCATGTTAGGGTATCGAAGGTCAAGATCGAAGCTCTGTAACAGACATCAATAAAAACAAATACCACTCCATTTCCTAATGGTTAAAAGTGGCAAGAGCCATTTGGATCAATAAAAATAATTGTCCCTTGTGCTACCTTCAATCCATCTTTTAGTAGAATAACTTTACATTGTGGCTCAGATTGTGCCATGCATATATAGAATTGACAATACCCAAATTCATATAATGGTTGTTATTTTTGAAATCTCTCTCTCTCTCTCTCTCTCTCTCACACACACACACACACATAGTCAAATCGACCTAATGTCATTTCACAAAGTCCTACCATTGTGGTCATGGCCACCTTCTATCCATCCTCGTATTGACCCAAGGTTGATGTGCAAGTGATCATGCTAAATCACACATAATCTTTGTGTCTTTGTTTGTGTGTGTGTGTGTGTGTGTGTGTGCATGTGCATGTGTGTGTGTGTGTGCATGTGCGTGTGCACACATGCGCACACATGTGTGTGTGTGTGTGTGTGTATGAGAGAGAGAGAGAGAGAGAGAGAGAGAGACTCCTATCATTCACTCTAGTATTAATGATTTTTCCTTGGATTTTTATTTAAAGGCCTACCATCAATAGTAGTGCAAGAGTTACTTATATTATCGTTCATATACAAAAAAACTTTGATATTAACAACAAAAACTCCAAGAAGTGTCAGTTTTAGCATTGGTATCTGTGTCGATAAGGCTCTTGGAAAAAAAATAGTGTCAAAAAAAGTGTGGATAATTTGTAAAATTTAATCCTTCAAAATTTTGGTAACAATGACAGTAAATGCAAGTGTTTTCACTATCAATGCAGTCCTACATTCTCTAATCAATCAAAGCATGGGTGGAATCTTCTAAGTTGCCCTTGTGAGAGTGATGCTCATCATCTCGATGATCTATCACTAGGTCTTGCACATCTTCCATATGTAAGTTGAGTTCTGCTAAATCAATGTTTAAAAAAGTCAAACTATCTTCACATTCTAAAACTCTTTTAGAATGTGTATTGAAAGTGCTACCTTTGTACACATTTACTTGTTGATCTTCTATTTCATGCTCCACTTTCTCATCTTCACATACATATCGCTTTTTAGGTGCAACTTGAATCATAAACTGCCAATAGTTTCCACTCGATCGGGTTTAAAAACCACCTAAGCTATATTTGTAATGAAATCTAACGGTAAGACACCAATATAAGAAAAATACTTACTTGCTTGCAGTGCAAAGATAGAACAAATGTGTCACAAATGTCATCCCAAAATTTTTGTTGAGTCCATGGAAAAAACTCAATTGAATCCTTCCTAACTGTACCTTGAGCACCTCTAGAGATGACTTTGAGCCATTTCACATCAAATATAAATACTTTGATTTTTTTGAAATTCACCGACAAAATTTCTTATATGGTTACTACATGTTGACCATGACTCCTCAATCAAATGTGTTGCACCTTACATCAATTTCCTCCACTTGAAAGTACTACCATAAGACAACATTGCAATGAAGAAATGGTGCTAAAGAGGTAATGGTTAGCATAAACATAAAGGATATAAATGATTATATGCTTGTAGATCACAACCCCATGCAAATTTCTCCTCTCACTCTGTTACAATATCCCTTCTCCACACTGGTATCTTCAAGAGAATCTCCCAACCAAAGTGATGGTGCATTTAGTAGGAAATACTAATTACTTGTAGGGATAAGGCCTACCTCTATTGGTTCTTTGTCATACCTTTCTGTCCTCATCTCTTTAAGCTCTTTCTTGTTCATATTGTTTGGTCCACTTCTCCGTTCCTCCACAATTGTAAAGACAAAAGGTGTTTAATTTGTGTTGCAACTAGGCACTCTTTTTCGTTTTCTTTTCCTTCCCTTGTCCGAGATCTCTTGAAACCTGTGGACCATTGCTATTATCCCAAATTTGAAGCATGCCTACATTGAGTTGTATAGGAAACTTTGTAATGTAAAAACATTGGCTCTTGCACTAATCATCCTTCTACCATGCTACCCTCTAGTCTAGAATTTTGCCCTATATGCATTTGAACATCCATTAGCTATACAAAGTTCCTATAGATTCCACTTCACCTGCCAATTGCACAATTAGATGAAATTGGATGTCCACAATACTTGTTGGAATTTACTTTTCAATTAAACATATGGCTTTGATGGCTAGAAATATTCCTAAATGTATGATTTGTTTATCCCTTTTATGATATTCACCTACACATATTCATTGGATAGGCATTGGAAACAACTTTTCCAAAAGATGTGCATAATAGATCCTACAACATACCTTACAAATGCAATATGTTGATCGCTTTCCGAATATCTATAGTAATATATCCCTACAAACAAGTGGAAAGCCATACTATAGTAACAATAATGTGTTTGTAAATTGAAACAAGATTTGAAAAAAATTTTGAATTCAAGTGGAAATAATGCCTCTCATATCATTTTGTGCCAATGATGTGACTTGAAACCACTTAGTTCTCCAAAAGTACTAAAGGCAGTCTTCATGTTATGAATATATCCCTTGGGGTTTTCATACCCCATGACAATACTTTTCACGTAGTTGTTTTCTATTTTTGTCAACACTCATGGTGCCTTTGGTAAAATTACCTTACCATTGATGTTTTTTGGCCAAAATGCCTTTTGGTTCCTGTCACTTTCAAGTTTCATCATGGAATGCAGGAGTAAACTACTCAAAGCCTTGGAGGTTTCCCCATATGGTCCATATTCAGCCATGCTCATTGTAGAATTAGAGGATGCCCTAAAAGTGTTGGAACTAGAGAGTGTTGAGAGAGCTCAAATCTTGAGTAGGAAATTGTGGATTTCATTAGGAGATTGTCCCTCTAAGTTTTTCTTTCAAACTGTAAGGAAGAAAGATCCTATGGGAATTGTTAGTAGGGTCCTAGATAAACAAGGTACTCTTGTTTTTGGATTTTGGCAAATTGCATAGTTTTTTTGTAATTAATTGGCTAGCATTGTGGGTGTCAAGGGAGAAAGGGACGTTGAATGAAATGAGGCATTGTCAAAAGTCTTGGCAGGGATCATGAGAGAGAGCTTTTGGAGGATGAGTTATGCAATGCCTTGCAAAAGTTAGAAAATGACAAATCCCCTAGGCCTAATGGGTTGACAATTGAGTTATAGGGCCTTTTGGCAGTGATGAAGTAGGATTTTGTGGATATGGTGTGTAAGGCAATGTCGATGGGTGAGCTATGTGAAGATTATAATGTGGGGCTAATAAAGATATCTCCTAAAAGACAAAATAGATTGAAAGTTAGGGATTGGAGACCCATTTCTATGCTTAATACCTCTTATAATTTATAGTGGCAAAGGCTATTAGAGAAGTGTATACATCTACGATTGACAGGGAGCAAACAAGATTTGTGAGATCTAGAGATATTCTTGAGAACATTTTGAATGTCTTCCTCTATGTTGGACTTTGCTATTGAGGTAGGACAAAAATGTATGTTATATGGGTATGATCTTGTCCAAGCCTATGATAAGGTCTGGTGGGATTACGTCTTGGCTGTGTTGGAAAAGTTGAGGTTTAGCATGTGATTTCGTAAAATGGTTGGTACTCTATTAGGGGCATCTGTTGTTCTTTGTCTGAGCAAGGGGGTTCTTGGGAGATTTGAGTTCAATAGGTCCATTTGGCAAGGCTGCCCATTACTTTTTGCAAGTTATGAAGTGCCATTAATACACTTGATTTAAAAAGAGATGCTTACAAGTGAGATTAAACGGATAGTGCTCCCTTAAGGTAAGTAGTTGTTCCAGCAATTGTCTACTCATGATATGATGGCCCTAATGATAGAAAATAACGCTAGTGTTGAAAAGGTATGCTAGGCATTGAGGAAGTTTTGCACATCTAGTTGGGATAAAAAACTTGGGTTAAGCGTGGAATTTGTGGGCATTCTTGATTGGCTAACAAGCTATCCCTAAAGTAGATTGAGAAGGGTAGAATGATATAGTATCTTGGGGCACCTTTGGGAGTCAGGGTTTCCTTTGGGTAAAGATTTGACTGGTCTAAGTATAAAATTTGGTAGAAGTTTAGGACTTGGGGTGGTGTTACCTTGGTTTGGGATGCTAGAATGCTTGTTGGGTAAAGCATGTGCTTTTGGATAATACCACTCACTTAGTAACTATCTCGAGGTTCAAGAAGACACATTGGCCTGAGATTGAAACTTTGTTAGGACAAAGGATTGGAAAAAGAGGAAATTTTATCATATTTCTTGGGATACTATGAAGTTATCCAAAACCAATAGGGGCCAGGGTGTGCTTGACACTGAGAAGAGGAATGTTTCCTTAATATGTAAGTGGTTACGCAGTAATTGAATTCGATGCTCCTCTCGTGGAATGTGTTAAGTGGTTTATTGAGAATGGATTTGGTAAAGGTGCCTGGAAGGAAATGGATTGGTATGACAGGCTCTATTCTGGTTTTCTCTTAAGGCTAGGGTTTCGCATTTGGTTTTTTGGTCTTGTTTATGCCTGGAAGAGTTGCGATAATCTGATGTATTATAAGGGTAGGTTAGGATTAAGAGTTCATGCTAAGTAATCTGATGTATTCTAAGGGTAGGTTAGGATTAAGAGGGGATGTTAGCCTTCTAGAATGCTTGGGGTGGATTTGGGTAGTAACCCTATAGGGCAAAGCCCTAGATTGGATTGATATGATGTCAGCTAGCTTTTCTTTCAAAAAGGAGTGAGGGCTTTTGGCTGTAGCTCTATGATGATCTGAGAGCTAGCTGGAGTCCTATCTATGCCATCGAGGAACAATTTAATTTGTTTGTCAAGAGCTTACATTGGTGGAGAGGGGGCTAGCGAATGTGCTATCTTACTTTGGTGGAGGGGTTGCTAGCTAATGTGCTAGATGATTGGCTGACCAATTGTGTCTGTTCAAGTGTATGGAGTAACCTAATCAATGGAGTTTGGGTGCTATTAGTTTGAGAAAAATAATGACTTACATACATAAATTTAATGGGAGGCAACACTTGGTTTTGTTAGGCTGAACGATGAGTGGAGGCTAAGGAGATATGCACACTAGTGAAAGCATAAGATAGTTGAGATTTGGAAAGTTGGTCAGGCAAGGAAAGTAAGTTTTCTTATCTGAAAAGTGATAGCATAAATGCATCCTTGTTAGAAGATGAATGGTCAAGTGGTCTAGTGTAAGCCTTGTATGTCAATTGTGTGGGAAAGCATGGGAGGATGTTTTGCACTTGGTATGGTCTTGTCCTATGTCTAGATGAATTTGGATGATTATGGCTAGAGTTATCATAAGGATTTTCTTGATTGCTCTATTTTCTTTGCACTAGAATTGGAAGTTGGTGGTCTTAGGTGATACCAAGGGGTTGCCTTCTACCTTGGCTATGTACTGGCAATTTATCCATGTGGCTATTCTACTAGTAACTATATGCAATGTTCGGAATAGTCAAGTATTCTATCAAGGGGTGAGTGTGGGCTTTAGAGAGCAAGTGGTTCTTGGGCTCCTTAAGAATTTCTTATCTATTTTTGGGGTTGACTATTCAGAGAAAGGACTCCTTGGTGGGGGATCCTTTTGGTGAGTTGTGCTTGTGTTTTGCATGATATACCTATTAGATCTTAGTGTGCCTTTTTTGGTATAGGCCACATGCCTTGTAAAGTTTTTCTATCAATTAAAAATTGCCGCTTTTTCAAACCAAAGAAAAAAAGTCTTGTCATGCCTTCATGTTGACTCTATCCCCAATCATATGCTTCCATATACTTTTTGCCACATTCTTGAATATATGCAATGGGTACAATAGATATCTGACTTTTAGATTCTTCTAATAAGGAAGAGTGTAAAATATGGAAACATGACATATGCTAGGTAGAGGCATTAGGGTGCCAGGATCATGCCAAAGTTGCTCTTGATCTTTAGATCTAATGAATGGAGGAATAAGAGCTAGTTTTGTAAGATTGAAGGATGGATTCACTCAATATGCATGGTTCATAGGAAGAAGCCTACTGTTCTTCTCATATAGAATCCTTGAAAGATTTGAGAAATGCCAATTGCACAAAATATTTCCTCAAGATGGACATGCAAGGTATCCATACACTTGGAGACCTATTAATGTAATAAACAAATAATACAAAAAAGTACTGATAATTGAAAGAAGAAGAGAACAAATCAAATTTTGATTTTGGTGAATTGAGAAGAAGAGAAAATTTGTACCTCAACAATCATGCCGATCGTGATAGTCATGCATTGTCCACATTAGAATACATTTGACTCAAATGATGTTGGCCCAAGGCCCTGAAATGTCATAAATCTCCATGCCATTCCATAATGTTTGCAACTCACCCTATCACAGGGCTAGATATACATATATGTTATTCACCTTACTTTTTCTTATAGATGCCTCTTCTTTATGGTCAACCATGAAGGAATATTGTAGACTGTGAGTACCCTGTGCATGTGGACATGATGTGGACTATCACCTAATTGGATTAACACCATCCATAGCAATCCAAGATACAAATGCAAAGGCGCAAGTCTAGACTCTAGCCACTTATTTTCTACGTGTCTCTCAAGCCTTATCATTTAAGGAGATCCTTAATGTTCCATCCATGGGGCGATTTGCGAGAATGCTAATTTGTAATTACATCCAATGATCCACAATGAAATGGGTGTGTTATACATGTTAAGATGGGCATGTGTCACAATGTCTTTCCAAGAATCTTATCTCCTTGTGTGTCTTGCTTGTGTTGAGATGCACGACATTGTGGACCACATATTTCTTTTGAATTCTCGGGTGTCCAGCACTCGGACTATCATGACATTCAAAAAGAATTTGGCACCTAATGTCATTATTATTCGGGACACATACTCTACATTGGTAGAGTAGGTAGTCATCCTCAATAGTATAATTTTTCCATTCAAGTCCTTTATCATGAATCTGTGGTGTCTCACCATTTCCATGTGACTCCTCAGTGAAAGGTCCTCCATTTGTTGGATCCCTATTCTTAACTACTTTCCACATTTTAAAAAAGTGAGGATCAAACTCACATTTTTCTTTGAAGGACTCTAGGAAATCATTCTCAAATTGAGTAAAACTCAATTCATTAAGAATTGGCATTTGGCTTAGGGAGCTTGCTACCACACTGACCTTCCCCTTCTGATATGTCAATTGGATATCAAACTCTTGCATATTTTCAGCCCATCTAGCTTTTCTACCCGTAAGCTCTAGCTGATTGCAAATCTACTTAATGCTTTCCTGATAAAAAATGATCTCAAATTTGACACCATACAAATAGTGCCTCTATTTCTTTAAAGCATAGACTAGCATACAGTTCCTTCTCATATGTTGAGTAATTTCATTGCTCATTGTCTAACTTTTTGCTTTCAAAAGCCACTGGTTGACCCTTTTGTAATAGTACTACCCCAACAACAAAATCATTGGCATCTATTTCAACCACAAATGGTTCATTGGGATCCACTACCTTTAAGACAAGAGCAGATGCTATAAACACTTTTAATTTCTCAAAATTATTCTTTTGAGGTTCACCTCATATGAAGGTACTTCCCTTCCCCTTAAGTTGGTCCATCATCAAAACAACAATCTTAGCATAGTCTTGGATGAATCTCCTATAAAATCCAAACAAACCTAAGAATGTTTGCAATTCTTGTAGGTTTGTAGGATGTAGCCATTCTAATATGTCCCTAACCTTATCGGGATCCATACGAATCCCTTCTAGGGATATTGTCTATCCCAAGTACTTCATTTCTTTTGTAAAAAGAGAATTATCTCTAAGAAATTGGAACACTTTTCTTAACTGTTCCAGATGCTTTTTCCTCATTTTACGAAGCGAGGCATAGGATACTTATTCTTTATTATGATTTTATTTAGGGCTCTATATCTATAATCTATGCATGAACGCATAGTGCCATCTTTTTTCTTTACCACCAGTAAAACGGGTGATGACCATGGTGAATTACTAGGTTGAATTTTTCCCTTGCTAAGGTATTCTAGTAATTGTCTTTAGACCTCCCGTTCTGCCATTTGACTAAGCCTATATGCTAGTTTACAAACAGAGGTAGACCTTGGACTTAATATCTACTTTATTATCTACATCTCGCTCAGGAGGTAACCATCAGGTAAGACTCAAAAAAACATCTTTAAATTCAACCATTAAATCTTTAAACAAAGAATCAATCTTTTAAATCACATCAAGAGAAAATTTAATTTTTTCAGATGCAACAAGAAATAAAATCACCAATAAAAGAAAGTTCACAGAGATATACCTCGCATTGTTGTTGTAGAAGTCATTCCAATTCCATCGAACAAAAAAGACGAGCATTAGGCACATCATGTTCTCCTTGAATTTGGAAGATTCTACCATCTTTTTCAAAGGTAACATCCTCATAGTTATCTCCCAAGGGTTTTCTTTTAGCGGTTAATTCTTGGGGATCTTCTCTTATTTCCACCCCCTACTGTAGTTCGAGGTATGTCCATGGGACCCTGTATTCATCTTCCCTGTATTCATCTTCATAGCTGTGTGAAAGTATGGGTTCATAACTCATTAACAAAGGTCTCGTTATGGGCGATCGTACATATATAAAGCCTAGAGTGAAACCTTCATGCGGAGAGGTTCTTGACAAGCTCCCTAGAGTAAGTTTTGGTTGTTTCCTTTATTTCTAGAAACTCTAGAGGAGGGAAGATTTAATAAGGATTACCGGGTAACTTGGGGAGGCTAGGTTTATGAATTGTCTAGGATTCTGTACATTTATTAAAAGGATGTCGTCCAAGTAATGCACTGAATGTTTGAAGCTTTCTAGTGCTTATTTTTCACCAAGGTTGACCAATTTGATAATAAAATTATACTCAAACCAAAACAAGTCTAGGTTACACCAAAGGGAAAAACATGCAAACCCCATTGGTATGCCAGATACTTGTTTAAACGTCAATGACCCAAGGATAGGTGCATGCTAGAGAGGAGCCAAGTTTAATCTCTATACACTCCTCCTTAGATAATCAGGGGGTATGACACTTCCTTTGCTCGTGCCACTCCGCTTTTCTTCCATTCCTAGGAATAATAAGCCCTTTTTTGGAGAAAGAGAAAGCTAGGGAGATGACTTGCTACATGACTTGGATGAGGCCCACATCCCCTTGTAGGGGATGTTTTCAGAACATTTCCCAATGTTAGCTGTGAAGGCACATGTAATCTTCTCATGTAAATTAATCTTCGTGTCATAAATTGAATTAACAATCTGAAAGACTTTTGAAGGAACCCCTAAATCCTTCATGATGGACTATTGTACCCTCTCTCACTTGCCCTCATAAGGGGCTCCACACATGCTTGTAGTGAAGAAGTAACGATTGATGCAATGTCTGAGAATATACAAGCATAGCCATTCGTTATCCACCTAAATGAGGTCTTGTGTGCTTTTGTATGTGCACATCAAGTAAAGGAGCGAGTAATTTTCATGATACTAGGCAACACTCAAAGAGCACATCTTATATAGACCTCGGGGGCATTACCAGTTGCAACACATGTAAATACTTTTATGCTCCACCCAGCATAACACAAAAGTTCCTCACGCTCTCAATTCATCTATTACGCTTAAGCCTCCTATGGATTTAGTGTACAACATGGGTAAATGCCTTCGTTAAGCCATTCCTAAGCATTAATATGACTTCATCAAGGTGCTCCTAAGGAGCATGCATTAATGGTGCTCGTCTCCTCCTCTGGCTCTTCTATAATAAGAGATCATTTCCCAGACATGCCTTCACCATGCCTTAGTGAGGCACTTAGGTATGTTGAATCGCCTACCACCTTCCATTGCTAATGGTGCAGGTTGAGAGCAGTCAGAAAGAAATGGCAAGAATTGATAAAGCCAATCAGTAGGAGCTGGAAAACTCACCCACCTCAAGTGGTGGTCACAACAATGAAAAATCGCTCCATACTTGATTGGAGTCCATCTATCAAGCAAAGCTTGCAATAGCCAAGCACATTAGCTATTGTCCATGGCTTCGTGCTCCAGCAATAAGTCATCGGTTGACCCATTTTGCTAGTGCAAATTGAGGTGAATGTCAAGGGCAGCCTGACACTATGTGAAGTTGGAGTTGAGTATCCAACACTCCTTGGCCTTTGGGACAACAATGTAACTACAATAGGGTTTCAAAAAGCTTGGCCTCATCCCCAATGCTGCGAGCCATATTTTGGGACCAATCCCCTCTGATCATGAGTGTACCATTGGTCACACTCCACCACCTTGATCTTAATAGCATACAACACTCCCATTAGGTGTGGTTAGTTAACTACCTGCAATAGTGCACCGAGTTCTTTAACATCTCTCCCTCACTGATCTATAGTGGTTCTTGCGTGACGATGACTTCGACTGCCCAATGTGGTTCACTAATGTGGGTACCCTTACCAAGCATGCAAGGGGAGTTACCATAGCATTTTCCTTAGTCCCAATGCATGAACAACCCAAGGCTCATGGGTACATCCCAACAATCATCTTCCAGTGTACCTATCTGTTGCTACTACCATTGACCGTTATATTAGTTACATAGTATTTGTCATACCCATGAGAATACATCATTTTTTATTATATAAAACAAATAAATCCTAAAGACAAACCCCTTAAGGGCCATGTATTAAACTTCCCAAAGGAGGTTTTCATGGTATCACTCACTCAATCAAGGGTTCATCCCCTAATCAAATACATTAGCCATATCTCATTAAGTTACTTCCCAATAAGTGCCTATAATTGACAACCTTTTTATAAATAAATAAACATATGTATATGCATCTTATACTCTTGGATCTGCAACTATTCATCTCCTTAGGGTTTGAGGAAAAAAAGTAAAAGAATACCCCGAGTATCCCCATTCTTTCGATAAATTAATACTTGTTGAGAAGGCACCATGTTACACTTGGTCCCACTATATCTTACCCAACTAGGGTATGGGGTGTCTAAAGGTCACTCATAAGTGATTAATGCAACATGATTATTCCTAAAATCTCCTCCCCTTTTTAAAAAACAAACTCATTAATATATATATCCATACAAAATAATCAACACATCCCAAGTGCATGCCGGTTTCCTAATTTGGGATCCATAAGACCACTGCCCCAAGTGGTAAAGACCATCCATCTCCAGATCCTACCCAGGTAGAGCAAGGGGAAGGGAAGTGTATGTGTTACTCTACAGATTCTAAAGTGATAAATAATAAAGTACAACAATATAAAGATTATGAAAAAGGATTATAGCAATAATTGTGAAAAAACAAGTTATTAATTTAAAATATCCCAAGGGATGACCAAGCAATTAAAGTGAAAATATTTATTCCCCACCATGTAGAATTAATGGCCACAAAACTAAAGATCATGAAGGGGGTTATCCACACCCAAGAGCCTCAATCGTAATCGTGTGATGATAAGACATAATTTTATTGATATCCCAAAGAGGAAATATTAATATATTAGAAAAAGTTAGAAAATTATTAGTTGAAAAGTTAGAAGGATATGCATTAAAAAGTTCAAAAAATATCCACTAAAAGTTAGGGGGAATTCATAGAAAACTGCCAAATGAAAAAAGTTAGAAAAGATATATTAAATGAGAGGCACTTAGAAGAGTTAAAAATGTGTGTGTTTGTGATATATAAATGTGTATATATATATATATATGTATGTATGTAAATACACACACACACACACACACACACACACACACATACATACATACATACATACATACATATATATATATATATATATATATATATATATATAAAGTTAAACAAAAGTGTTTATAAATGAGCCCTTGCTGCAGCAAGGCGCTCCTGAATCCAAGCATCTGAGAATCTCACGTCTCCTAGAATCAACAACTGAATGATAATAGTCTAGAGCACGATTTCACAATTCTCCCCAAGAGTATTTTTAGAGAAGATAAAATCCATAAATGCCTTCCCAAAAGTATGTTTTAATGTGCCATATGTTTCAAAGACCATTAAACTTTTTTTGAAAAATATAACCATCAATTGAGAGCACATAGATGAACAAAGCTTAAGGGATATGTTATATGGCTAAAGTGATCAGCCAACCATAGACCTAGAGAACATTAATTAGAAGCAAGAAACACATAGAAAATTGACAATTTTAAAGTAGTAGAACATTACAAGTTAACTACTAGATAAAAGATTTGAGCTAGTCATTTAAAGGGGACCTAAGGTACAAATTGCACAAAATTATGCATTTAAATACAAGTGCTCAAAAGTAAAAGAATTAAAGGAGGGAAAAATAATCTAAAACTAACTACCCTAAACAAGCAACCAAGTACACTAACCAGACCACGAGGGAGCTCCATGCCACAAACTAAGCTAGTTACATGGGTAGAACACCACTCTAGACCCTCAACCAAACAAGCCAGTAGCAACAAACATCAGAGAAAAAGCAAATAGTACATAACCAGTGCACAAAACCAAAGCGTACATAGTTGGAAGCAAGGAGGATGTATGCCAAAGGAGAAGGGTAAGTGGGAATCCATTGCACTCTTACAATTGGAGGGTTGCGATTAAACCACAGGCTACAGTAGGACCTAACAAGGTCATACGCCAAATACGTAGAGACGATCTTCCAAGCTAGTGGACCGTAGAGCTATCAAAAGTTAGTGAGCTACACGTAGCTACAATAAGGGAGAGAGATAGTGCTAAACCAAGCCACGCACTCAGTCAACAAGCATCAAAGATTTCTCCTAAGTGTAAAGAATGTAGAAGATTACGTGAAAATAGAAGAGCCATTGGGTATATAAGAACTAGCAAATCAAAGAGCCATGGCTCCATACTTGAGCAATGACCATAGTTGTTGCAAGGGAGTGGGGAAGGTTCATGCCAAACACCACCAGCGAGCCAAGGTATAGGCATAGCAGTTTAGAGCAAGATTGGTGAGCTAAGAAAGCAAGGGCAATCACCAAGCAAAACCAATTGTGCAGCAATCACCAAGCCTAAGATCTATGAAGTGGAAACAAATCACAACAAAGCTCAAGAGCTTGAATAGCCAGCAGTAGAGGGAATGCTCAGTACCACAATTGTGTAGATGAAGTCACAAGCAAAGACAATGGAATAAGGGTGCCGACAAAGCCATGCAATAGCAAATCGCGGTTTCTATAAAGACGACATTCAAGACAATGCTAACAAGACCACCAGTGATCCAAGAAAAGGATTCCATGGGGGGTTCCAAACACATGATGATGAAAACAACACGGCATTCTACTATGAACCAAAGAAAAAATGATATCAATTCATTCTAGGGAGAACCATACATGTAAACATGACAGGAGGAAACCATAACAAACCGGCATGAAGACACATTAAGAGAGTTATGATGAATTGGTGCAAGAGATAATAGTGTAGGTCATGAGAGATAGAGTGTAAGCTAAACCTGAGAGCCATGTACAAGATCCAAAGTGAAGGAGCGACTCCAACAACGTATTGAAAGAAGGTTGCCACCTAAGAATATGAAGATAGCGGGGACAAAGCACAAAGCCGCACCTCAGCAAGAAAGGAGGCCATAAGGTATTGTAATGCTATGTTGAGTGGAGAGACCAAAATGAAGTAAGCGTTCAAAGCACCACGATACATTGAAAAAAAGGGGAAGTAAGCAATAGTTATTGCAGGACAAGCAAGAGAAGAAGCACTATAGCAGCAAGACTTGATTGAACCAGGGAGCCAAAGGAAGGGGTTGGTAGCAAGGCAAAGTCCAAGGCGCAGTTGAGGATAAGGTAGCTATAAGAGGAGGAGGAAGGGTGGTAGCTACGGGGAAGAAGGAAGGAGGTAGCTGTGTGAGTGGAGAGACATAAGGTAGCATGGGCAAAATAGAAAGACCCACCTAAACTTGGAGGGGAGTGAAGAAATAGAAAGGGGTTGGTAGAAAAGGCATAAATAAAGAGAATAACACACTGTCAAGAGGAGCATGTAGAATAGGGCAATGGCATTCAGCGGTTGGGTAGTGGGTAGGGAGATTTAAAAGGGCTATGAGCTAGTTAAGTGACCAGGGGATAGCAAGTTTAGAGGGTGAGAGAGAGAGGTTAGGAGATAAGCAAGTTTAGGGATTGCTTAGGGGAAACTAAGGATAGGGATTGGGGTGGGGATTGTGGGGGCATAAGGGGGGTCACTATCTAATGATAAGTCCTAGGAAGAGGCATAGTAAGTGTATAACCTATAAACAAATAAATATATATATATATATATCTTGCCAATAAATTTTGAAAAACTAGAGCGAGTATCTATATGGGAAGGGGGAATGACACGATCAAGGATTATTATTATAAATCCAAAAGAAGATATAAGATGCTAATTAAACAATGTTATAACAATGAATAATAAAGACTTGCCTAATAAAGAATCACATAACGAAAAATTAACAAATGCCATAAAAATGAACAATAATGCACTACTTAACAATGAACAATAAAAGGGGGAAGGAAGAAGGGAATGTGTAAATCATGATTGAGTATAGGGAGGTGTGTGTGTGTAGCTAGATGGGAGGGGGACCTACATAGCAAAGGTTATTATTATAAATACAAAAGAATAAATAAGATGCTAATTTAAAAATTCCATAACTAACGGTGAACAATAAATACTTATCTAATAAAGAATCACATAAAGAAAATATTAATAATTTCATAAAAATCCCAAGAGTAACTATTAAACCAAAGCCCATGAATAAAAAATTATAAGAGGAGAAACTATTAAAAAAGAGCTAGCATAACTATATATGACAATGCCAAAGAGAGAAAATAAAAATACCAAGGAATTTACATATATTAATAGCTAATTCCTTACAAAAGGGATTAAGTCTAAAGGTACAGTAGAAGTAATACCAAGTTAAAATTAGGGACAATCATATAGGTGAATGAAAATTTATTGTTGTAGATACGTATGAGCATGGCAAAGAAATCGGAAGATAGACAGATAGAGAGAGAGAGAGAGAGAGAGAGAGAGAGAGCGTGTGTGTGTGTGTTCCCACCGACCATAATCCCCTAGGTGGAACACACACTCCTAATGAGGGCAGTAGTCTATCCCTCGCATAGGAGTGGGTCGGACTAGTACTCATTAGTGAATACAAAAAGAGAGATTCATAATCACGATGGATAAGAACAAGGCTTACCGATCCATCTCATGATCCTTTTTAAGTCGAGGCTATATCCAAGGAAGGACTGGTCCATCAATCTCCTCACCAGCCTCTGGCTCTTCTTTTGGTCAAACCTATTGTGGTCAAAGCTTTCAATGAAGCTCTTCAATTGTAGGAAAGCATTGAAATATTCCTTCTCCATATATAAAATTGGCATTACTTGTGAAACTGTTACCTTCTTAGCAAATGATCTAGGTCTATTGACCAAATGTATTTTTACACTAGGTAAGGAAGGAAGTTTGTCTTATCAAACTTGCTAGTCACTACAATCCCATTCTCCCTATATCTAACGATGATTGTCATATTTGGAAAGTTCAGTCTCGTGCCAATCATTTCACAGTCAAAACCCAAGGTCTTATCTACTGTCGTGTCCTTAATCTCCAAGAACTGAGGGGGTAAATCCATCGCGTCATAATCACCCTAGTGTATAGGGTCAAAAAAGGATAGAGGTGAGTCCACCTTAATCATAAGAATGTCATCCATGAACCTGTAAACATCCTAAAGCTCAAAAGCAAGTCCTATTCATCCAATTTCCAAATATGCAACACTCCTCTAAATTCAAACCAGAAATGATAGAGATTGTGCCAAAGGGGGGAGCATGAAAAGCCCATTGGGATATCAAACACCTTTTTAAAGACCTCCACTCCTAATCAAATATGCAAATTCTCTAGGAGCCAATTATTAAGGTCAATGCATTTTTCCAAGGAGAGGGTCACTGCAAATCCACCCCGCTTATCACTCCAAGTAAACTGCTTCTTTCCTAGGTTAATGCATTTATATTGTTGTTCTTGTTTCGCAAAGGTCTAGGCTATCACTTGTGCCATGACCTTCTTTACGCCAAAATCCCCTCTTAAAGGGATAATCTCCTAGTATTTTCCAATATTAGCTATAAACACCTAGTGAATCTTCTTGGGCAAGTTAAGCTTTACTTCAAAAAGTAATTCTTTATCCAAAAGGCACTAACTGAAATTCCCGTGCTATTCCAAATCTCATTCCGGGGATCATTGGATAATTTTATAATTGGGTCCATACACCCGTGTAGGATCAATTCCATTATTGAATCCATTTCCAAGAAGATGCATGAATGGGCATTAGAGTAATCCAATAGATTGACTCCAAATGGGGCTTATAGGTGGCCATCAAATATGGTAGTGCCAAGGATTGCAGTCAAAAGTGTAAGTCAAAGTAATTAGTCTCTCTAACCAGTCGATTGAGGATAAGAGGGTCCATCATCAATTGGAAACCATTTCTTCCCAATCTCTCGGTCGAGGACAAAAGGGTCCATTACCAATTGGAAATCATTTCTCCCCAATCTCTCTCTTGCTAGGGCTTGTATGAATTTCTTGACACAAATGCCGAAGTATTGGTAGATTTATCCATAGATGTAATAAGTAAGCATGGTGTGAGGCATTCAATCTGTTCTATCACATCTCATCTCTCCACCAATGAAGGGGTTTCTTTGATATCATTGATTCTTTTTAGTTGCCAAGTTCTGTAATCTTTCCATGCTGTAAAAACCAATAAACCGCACTTCTAATTCAAAAAAAGGTTTCTCAAGGTTGGGTGCTATTGTTGCCAACCTATGCCACACTTTAATTAAGGAACCTAAGGCTGCCTCAACACTGTAACTATTCCTCATGATATGACCCAATCCTTTTTTATTTTTTTCAAGAAAATTACTTCATAAATTATGAATGAAAACTACGAGAGTAAGCTCAAATGCGGGAATACATCATGCTTTGCATGAGGAAAAAATAAGCTCAAAAGTAGCTAATAAAAAACCAAGGCGGAGTCTAAAAATGCCACCTCAAGCCTAAGGGAGACTCATAGAAGAAAGAAGATCCTCTCCAAACTTTGAAAAAAGTAACTCTCCTAGTGGCACTGGTGGTTGCTTTGGAGGATTCCTACATGCTCGCCCAGATGGCCATTAGAGTGTATACTATGTCGGTCCAAATACTAGCCATAGCCTAGGAAGGGTGGACCTTGGTACCCTCCATCACCTCTGTACAGGTACCTGGCTCTCCAAATATGCCAAGCTGCAATGCTAGTTAGAATCTCCCATGATGTGTCTACTAAGGCATGAGCAGCTCTGAAAGGAGGAGTGAAGGGAACATCCTGGAGGGAACAAGACTCCACTGAGTGTCGCCGTACAATGAGAGCTAGATCTAGATCATGTCCCTCAAAGAACACCTGAGGGCCAGTAAGAGATAACCAAGCTACTAAACCCCAGGTCATATAGAAAGGTGTTGTATGAAAGATATTGAAAATCCTAGCAACACCTAATCGTCCTCACCTATTTGCACTCCCAAAGGCAATGTTGTACTAATTCAACTGCAACGTGGCAAGGAGGACAAGTAGGGTCAGCCCCAAACCTGGATCTCCATAGGTTCACTTTTGCAATCCCTCCATGAATAGAAAGCCAATCCTTTTTGAATTTCACATCATAATGGCAAAAAGTTAACATTACCACTATCCAAAGTTACCAGATGCTCCCACTTTTCATGAGAAAATCTAGAAAAAGTTGTTGTAGGGCACTTGCAAATTTTTCCACTCCCATATTTAAACGTCGATTCAAGTGTGGAAAATATTGCTGAGAAGGGCCTAGTAAATGTCCAACCAAAAGACACTTCACTCAACAAGTCACAACCATGCCCTAGATCCCATAAGTGGAAAGATTCAGCAACTAAACTCTTAATAGATAAGAAATCTAACAAAGGTTTGTCAAATAATACACAAATAAAGAGGCCGGAAGGCATTTCTATTACATTCCAATGTAAATCTCCCATCAGGTAGTAAGGTTAACCATCTCTGAAAGCAAGCACATATCTGTTAGTTATTAATCTTTGTCATCATATAACAAGTTCCGAATCTAGAGATTACTACTCGCATTGGTATAAAAAACAAACTTACCCCCTCTCAAGACTTTTGTTGTTCATACCTCTGAGACTCCTACGCATCTAGGTCGACGGAGATCTCTGAAGAAGACTACCAATCAATAAGCATGCTGCTACCTTGGCCTATAAGGGGGTAAGGGGTGCCTCATATATGTCCCCATGTGATACCGGTACACCTGACAAACCTTGTTCTTTTAGTAGGGCCATAAGATCTCAATGGCTACGGATTTGGTGACCTCAACATAAGCTCCCCATAAGACATGACACCAGGAGATGGATGAGTTAAAAGCAGAGCTTGAGGGTTATTTTCTAGGTTCTTAACCACCATCAACACCAACTCCCTCATGTAATAAAATCTAAGTGAGGCCTTACAAAATTCCACCATATCATTGGATGTCATAAGAAGGAGAAAGGATTGTAAGGCTTCTTTCAAAGGACGATTAGGTAAAAAGGTTGGTAGGTTATTAACAATGTGCCATATTGTGTGATCATACCAAAGAGTTTGAGCCTTACAATCAATGTGTTCTTCCATGCATCTACACTTTATGTAGGGACACCCAATGTTAAAAATGTCATTCAGGTACTTAGGCATTCTCCTTTCTATTTCTGAGATTCTACTTTTACACCTTCCAAAAATTCCTATTGGAAGTGCACCTACCCATGGAAAAGGTTGACATTGGGAAAAAACTTACTAGTGGGTGATTATGCACAATGTTGATCTAGAAATTCTAGACTACCCTTTTAGCCTCTGCTTTAATAGTTTTTTTAGCATCCACCAAATCTTCTAGAAATAACCACATATCTAGAGGAAAAGGAGCTAGAAGAGATATAAGTGTGAGTTGAGCCTTTCTTGGAAGTTACCATGGCTTTCATGAGCTACTCTAAAAATATGGCCTCACGGTCTTCTTTTGACAAACCTTCCATATCATAAAACTATGCTGTAATAAGTTTAAAAAGGCTACCTCTGAGATGGAGAGACACTTCAAGCCCATATTTTTAGGAGAAAGTGGGGTGGAAGGTTGAAATAAACAAAGAGATTCGTTATTGTCTTAGGTGAATACTCAGTAAAGTCCATTAGTGCAATATTATCCTCATCCATAAGCTATTCCAAAGGGGCTGCAAGATGATTTATAAGAGAAAGTGTCTTTTCAATGTTTCCTTTATCCAAAACCAAAATTTGACACCAATCATTAAAGGAAAGATGCATGAGTAAAAGCTTAATGGAGTCCACGTGGTCACTAAATTCCTACAAGTCCAAAGCTATGATTGTTTTATGGATGTTCTTGCTCATCATTGATAAAACAGCTTGGCACCGCAAAGGAGTAGTAGGAAGAGGCTCAGCATAACCAAGGCCTCTTAAATCATGGTGTCAAGAGGTGACCTACTGCAATCATTGAATCCAACCTGACCATTAGTGTAAAGATTTTCTCTATTTAAATCTAAATGGTGGTGAAATAAACAAAGAGATTCATTATTGTCTTAGGAGATTTCTCAGTGAAGTCCATTAGTGCAGCATTATCCTCATTTATAAGCTATTCCAAAGGGGCTACAAGATGATTTATAAGAGAAAGTGTCTTTTCAATGTTTCCTTTACCCAAAACCAAAATTTGACACCAATAACTAAAGGAAAGATGCATGAGTAAAAGCTTAATGGAGTCCAGGTGGTCACTAAATGTCCAAAGCTATGATGGTTTTATGGGTGTTCTTGCTCATCCTTGATAAAATAGCTTGGCACCCCAAAGAAGTAGCAAGAGGCTCAGCATAGCCAAGGCCTCTTAAATCATGGTGTGATGAGGTGACCTACTGCAATCATTGAATCCAACTTGACCATTAGTGAAAATATTTTTTCTATTTCTAAATGGTGCGGCTAGTGTGTGTTTTCCCTATCCGCTACTATTCTATCAATGTTCAGGCCCACACCCCCATTCCTTTTTTAAAAAATAGCATAAACACTCTCTATGCATCTAGTGCACAATGGGATGCGTCAATTTTACGAGCAAAAACCTATGAGCAGGTTTATCCGAGCGTGTTTTTCAAGAGATTTTTAAAAATGTTTTTCTTTAGGAAACATGGTTTTTACACTTTTATTTTCACTAGAACTAGATCCCTTTATCATAAAAATATACAGACTAGTCACTCATTCATTTTTACGCAACATAATTTTCTTATTTAGAGACATCCCTTTGTACCCCTGTTATTACCTTAAAAAAGTGTTGATTCCTTTAAGAAACATTCCTCATAATCACTCTCAATGTAATAATACTATGCATATATAATTACTTATTAACACATTTATATCATATGGCAATATCTTTTTAGTGTTTTTATAGCATATTTATGGACATGTTTCTAAAGAAGTTTAAATTACTATAAATAAGTATTAACTTAGGCTTATATATCACTCTCATAAAATACATGTAATATTTAATCCTATATATGAAAGATTTTCCAAAATATAACTCCATAGATGTGCTCAAATGGGGTGTTCCGATCAATTTGAGTGGTTGAATGACTATATTTGGACATTGGATATGAAAGTTATGTCACTTTTAAAAGTGCTGTCCAAGGTAGTTTCGCCAGCGAAACTACCTTGGGAGACTTGCTTCAAAGGGGTTTCGCTGGCGAAACTACCTGGATAGCTTGCTTCAATGAGTTTTCTTTGAAGAAACTCTTTCATGAAGATAGGTTGAGAGAGGGTTTTCAATGTCACCCCCTATTAAGTAAAAGTTGTAAGAAGGATCATAAGGGAATTTTCATAGAGAAATCTACTCTACATGTGGGTTTCTTCAAAAGCCATCCCATTATGCTCTCACCATTCCTACAGATTCACCTAAAGATTTTTGTATAAAATAGGCATTGCTATAATACTTTGCATATTTCTAAGTGAAACTATGTTTTCTTCTGATCGATTTTTGCCATATTTATGCATAGTTGGAAGCTTTCTTTTTCCTTCGCTCGGACGCTCGAAAGATTTCGCTCAGAAAATGCTCGTCCCCTGCACAATGCCATTATCCAATCAAGTAGAACTCATATGCAAGCATTATTACTTATTTTTAGTGCAAAGAAATTTAGTAGGAGTCAATAGCCAGACAATTCAATACGAGCCAATAGAGCCAGAAAAGCTACAAACCCAATCACTAATCATTAATAGACCCTTCTTCTCCACCATACAATTCTACTTTTCATAACCAAGTATCAAAATTATACTACATAAGAACTCCCTTAATCATCAAAAAAGTGCAGGCAGTAGTCAAGTCATTTCTCCAAAAACCCCTTTCTTTGGTACTGGTCAGCACGAAAATCATCAAAAGTGCAAGGACATTGCATTACATAAGTGTATAAGCTTTCTTGCTATCTAAAAAGAGTCCTAAAATATGAACCACATAAAACCAGAAGTTATTCTACTCATAGCTTTAAAATTAGGCCACAAAAACACTTTCTAAGGTCTATGTGCTAAACCATGGTAGTTCACTCCATTACTCCATAGTAAAACCAAGAGCAGATCCTCCAAAGTAGAGCATCTCAGATCCTCTTTGAAATCCCACTAAAGCACCCATAGCCTTTTTAAAGAAAACTTTGTAGAATGTGCACCGGCTCACCTACCACAATCCAATACAAACAAGGTTAATGGTTAGTTCATAAAGGGAAAGTAGGATTGATAGCCAATGCAGAGTTGTCATCCATGTCCATCCACAAAACTTTTTCAAAAACATACTAAGAGATCTAATAATGGTTTACAAGGTTGAAAAAAACAAATATAAATATCTATATAAATAATTTAGTGCTTAATCAGTCTCAACAAGGATTTCAAAAGAATTTCCAAACCTTCTTACTCAACTCAGACTGCCTTTTATTCACAATTTCTATCCTTGAAAGATAGGTTACTCGCCTCCTTACCAAGGGTCACTATTGTAAAGAAAACCCAATCGAATTCCACACACCTCTCATGTGTTGCACTCAGCTGGTTTTGTCAAGGGGGGCAAGAGAAGGTTGTACATGGATTGGGTAATAGAAATCATCATCAGCAGTGGGTTGATACATATCGAACAAATTGAAGTATTGCCCACTCTATCTTAGACCTGGGCAAAAGAAAAGAAAAATGTTGCTCAGTCCATAATGCAATGGTAGAGATGTCTAAGAGAATGCATCAGCCAATTAGGAGGTTTTCTAGTACATAGAGCTCATCATGGTAGCTGCCTAGAAGATCAACTCCAATCTCCACCAACCTAGATGTTATATACTCATGCAGGTGTAGGACCAGTGCTATAAACAATGCTCACAACACAACAAGCGATCCATACAAATACAATTTTGACAGTATTGGAGAATATCGTATATCCTTCCTTTTCATATGAAAAGCTTGAAATGGTAATGCCAAGATATCAGGAGTTTGATGTTTAGAGGCTCTGTCTCCTCCCATAAACTCTATAGTGCATGATGATTAACATTCAAACATATTAGGATACTCGCACACCCAAGAGCTTTGGCTTGTTACTCCATTTTTTAATGGAGGAAGTGTGCATGATATGTTGATGTGTCTCCCATAGCATTGTGGAACATATGTGAGATGGGTTAAGACCACACGTCCAAGAGCAAAACCTAGCTTTGATTGGAACTCTCCACTCACAAGGTTGCGAGCAAGGTTATTCAGTCACTTTTGTCCATTGTTGCTGCTATTTCCAGTGCTTTGAGAGCAGTCCATGAACAAAGATATGTGCAAACTGATCTATAGGAAACCTACATGTTGGACTTCATAGGGGATGACGAGTCGGTCCGAACACGGATTATTGATTGGGGAAGAAGCCTCCACTGGACTAAAAGCATGTTTCTGCAAGAAAGCATTTCCATGGTTGGCACCAAAATTGTATGCCAATACGAATACACATCCAAATTCCAAGGGTGCATGAGCACTAGAGTCAAATTGTTTTGCTATTGGTTGGCTATTTGGAGAAATTGCCAATTTTCTCATAGATGCTACAGGAGCTCTCGGTAACAACTCGGTGAAGGGAGACATTGCAATCAAACTCTTGGTTGATTATGAAAACTCGCTATATAAGATTGATCCAAAGGAACGAGCTACCATGAAAGAAGTTTTGAAAAAAATGCGTAGTTTCAATATAAATGAGGATGTGGCAATGCGCCCCATTGAGGAATTGAAGACATGTTGTTGAACATAGGCTGCATCTTTTTTTAGCTTGACCCATATGAACACAATTTTGATTGCCAAATTTGTAGTGTCCTTGGACTATACATATGGATTATTGATGCCCTTATAACATGTATCTTCAACTCAATTGTAACAATATGCAAGAGTTTGTTTTCTTGAATTTGCATCCTTCAACTTGCACAAGCATCTCACTTTGCGCACTCTGCAATAGCTAAAAAATTCAAGCAATCATCTTGTTCAATTTAATCGATCACACTCAATCCACAATTAAAATAGAGCTAGCACATCTTATAATTTGAATAAGTATGTTACAATTGAATGTTTCAACACCATGTTGCTCATTCGTTATTGGCATGGTTATTAGATCTTCTCTCTCTCTCTCTCTCGCTATGGCATCCTCATAACAATGGCCAACACACACTACATACCAGTCATCATCACAGGACTAAATGTGAGGGCAAAGCTATCCATTAAACATAAAATGGACGTGGTTGATGCCACCCTCCTACCAACAAGGAAAGATGAGGCTCACGCAATTGCTACCGTAAGCCTCTTTCATGATCCAAATGGTTGGAAGTACGACTTCATCAACACTATGGTCTCAAATGATAACATAGCAGTAGTTTGAGATTGCGGCGATGCCTTACATGGATGGTGACCCATAAAAGACTATCAACCCCAAGCTATGAGGAAGAATGCATATTATATTCATTGCATGAGAAAATTAGAGAAGCCTCACAATGGGGCCATGCCAGTATACTTTGCAAAGATTTTATATGCAAAGTTCATGCTTGACATGCCTATAGACTTCACCTCTTCTCCTCGAACCCGCATGCAATGGCCATCATAGCCAATGAAAAACATTTCAACTACTATCCCCATGGTAGCATCACCAGCCACTAATGTGGGAAGCCCAGTCTCAGGTGAGTAAAGTGATATCTCTTGAACGTGCATGCCAATTTGCTCAATTTGTGCGAATAGTTGTTATATCGATGATCATGAACTCATTAGCTATGTTTTGCATCATGTAGTTTCTGTGACAAGCAATGAACTCTTTATGAACTCTTTATTTATGTACATGAAGCTATAGAGGGAGATGAAGGTATAGACGGGAGTAACAGTGCAAAGGGCAGTGATGGTGTAGAGGGCCAACCAACACCAAAAAATGCCACAAGGGAAGATCTCACGTTTCCCAACATCAAAGTTTGTGATGCTATCAATTGGTAATGAGTGAGAATGAGTGGTTCCTGGTTGAAATGAATTGCTTGAATGCATTGATCCAATAGTTTGGAAATAGGCAAGACATCGAAAATGCCTACGAGGAGCAATGCCTCATCTCCATTGCATATTGTCAACAAGCATGACCGCACTCCAACATATTGAAGAAGGAGGCCGTGTTCATAACTTGGAACCTAATTTTGTGGTCCTGGCTGTCAAAAAACCCTCTACCATTCTGGCACATATTACTTATGTGGATGATGGCCATACCTTTATGTCCTATATGCCAAGGCCATTTTGATACTACAGCCGGTTATTATGCACTCTCATGTCACCATTGGTTTCACTGGGCATGCTTGGTAAATACTTTAAAGCTTAGGAGTGCATGTCCAAGCTATACTACTTCTCAAGCCCATCAATTGAATGAAGTTATTGGCATTGGAACAACATTTTCAACAGATCCTCATTAGCAGAGACTGTAATTCCCGTATAAGTTGAATGACATATATTGTTATGAAATATATCGATTTTGTTAATGGATTCTGGAGATGATGCAAGAAATTATAGTATGTTCCCATGCTATATTTTGTATTTGCAAATTACTATCTTTTCTTGCGTTAATTATTTTAAAAATAGAGTTTTGAGTGCTCTATTTTAAATGTTATGATATTCTTACATGTTGAGCGATTTTAATCATTGAGTCTTTACAAATTGATATTCTTCAGATACTTTGCAATCGCAAGCATGTTGGCAATCTTGCTCTCCCTCTTAGCTACCCTTGTATTAATCATGTTGCTATGCGGCCTGTTCACTATTCCATTGAGCAATTGCTACTGGTGCAACTGTTCTTGTGGAGCACCAAATTGATACAACTTCGTTGCATTAGGAAATGTTAACTTTTTGGGTCTTTTAAATTCAAATGGGATTACTTTCTAATACTTGGCCACATCCTATGTAAGTGTGATTTTTGCAAAATAGGCATCCCTTGTATTATTTTGGCCACATCGAATGTACCTATAAATTTTACAAAATAAGCACTCCCTATACTTTGCTCATATCAAAAGTGGTCAACAATGTATACTTTGCCCATATTCTACGTGATTAACCATGTATACTTTGAACTTAAATAATATGGTGACAAGCTATTGCCATGTTTGGTGAAATACTGGTTGATTTAAATTGGCATGGTTACTTAACCTACACTTTAAAATCCAGTCTGATTTTGTTTTACAAATTATTTGAGAAGCTGCAATTTTGCCTTTACAAATTAGCCTTTTATGAATTTATTAATCTTTCCCGCACACTTTCATAAGATAGAAGTGCTCTAAGTAAATTGTGTTGGGAAAGATTTATATTTTCATCTTAGATGGACTAAATCATTAAAGGATGATGTTGAAGAATTGCAACATTTCATTTGTATTCTAAAAGAGTTGCTCTATTAAACAATGATGTAAAAGAACCTTGAATTGCAACATCTCATTAGCAATGTTTTAAAGCAATTTCATCGACCGATGATGATAAAAAACAAGTATGATTTGCAATATCTCATTTACTTTTTTTTCTTGAATTGCAACATTTATCAAATACAATATTGTACATCACAATAACAACTCTTATTATGAGTCACTAGAATTCAGTTCAGGATGTGTAAGTACAACAACATCATGCAAGAGACCTGGAAGATCTCTATGCACCCACTTTGGCATATCACCATCATTGTACACTCCTTTTACATCGTCCAACACTCTACCATTCACATAGAGGTATACCAGCTTCTCTAATCTCTTTGATATCTCTGATGTCAAGTAGTTCCTTGTGACAGAATGCACAAACTTGTAGTTACACCAGTTTCATTCACTAGAGGATTTGCTAAAGGCTGTGACAAGAAGGCTTGGCAAAAGATGAAACATTAGGTGAATTTGGGTGGCCTAGAATGTCCTCTATAAATTACCAAGTTAACATAGAAGGTGTGAAAAAGGCCTTAGATATGTTCCAATGCATTGAAATCTTGCTTGGTGATGCAAGATTACACCTACAAGATAAACATTTGTGCATAGTTGGAGGAGGCCAAGGTGGAAAAGATGAGCACTTAATTGATGTCTACAGCTATGAAAACTCTTCGGGTGACACTATTGTAACTCCATATGGACACATTAAAGTAGATGGTTTCCCACTACCAAAATAAAAGAAAGGCATATCTTTTTGCACAATGTATGTGACACCCTCGTTCTCTTTCACAATAAAAAAATTACTCAACCCCTTGTGGAATCCTTTCATGCCTTGTATGGAAAGGAACCCCTTCGTATCTAATATATCATTGAGTGCAATGTTCTCTAGTCTCTTTACCACATTAATACAGCATGATAAATGAAATTTTGAATATTATTGACATATGACTTTGACATACACTATAAACCTGGAGAAGAAAATATGGTGGTTGTTGGCTTAAGCTTGAAACCCACAATTCTATGCCATATGCATGATTGAGAACTGGTATGTGACCCATGGATTTTATCATTGGGCTATCAAAACTTGGATTTGGTCATGACTCCATTTTTGTAGTGGTTAACAAAGTAGGAAACCTCATGCCTATTAAGACTACAGATATGGCACTCAACATTGCTAGGATGTTTATAAAAGAAATGTTTAGGTTGCGTGGGTTGCCCAAAAGGATAGTATTAGATAGGGACAAAAATTTACTTCCAATTTTTGGAAGTCCCTATTTCATGCTATAGGCACTGAGCTCACATTGAGCTCTTCCTATCACCCCCAATAATGGGGTTTTTCCATAACACACTTGAGACAAACCAAAACTTGAAAGCGCTATCACCCACGAATGGATAGACTGAGAGATTCAATCTAGTCCTATAGGATATGCTCAGAATGTATTGCACGGAGAATGGTAGTCTAAAGGGAGAGTATCCTCACTTGGTACAATATGTCTATAGCAACACACCCCAAAATCTATAAAAATGACACTTTACATGGTCAAGTCAGCATCATAAAGAACCTTTCAAAAGAAGAAAAGTTCCAATCATGCACAAGGAGTACCTGCATCTCAATAATAACTAATCCAATCCTTTGGTGTGTTGTATACCAGTTCTTACTCTCAAGCCCCTCTAAGTTGGATCAAATGTTAATTTTCTTCCAAGTCATCTCTTTCTAGTCCTAATTGGAGGCTTGCAAGTTTTAGCTGATACCCAAAATATGTAGGCTAATGTTGTATAAGGTAACATTAGATTTATTGGCTTGTTTGGAATCAAGTAGTATTTTAACCACTCATTGCAATACTCAAATAAAGTTTGATACCTCTCATCTCTGATATTGTAAACTCTTTCATTTCTTGCCAACTCTTATCCCCATTGTCCTGGTACTTCACTCTAAGGAAATCAACAAAATATATCTAAAGAACTTTATCACACTTCATATTCCCAATCTACTGACTCTGAAGTTGCTTCAGTTGTCCTGCATAAGGCGGGTCCTTCTATTTTCTATAGTTCTTCATTGGCCAAGCCAACAAGCATGATTTAGACAATTCGCCCCAACAAGCCTCATGGTCCCTTTTGCAAAAATTGCTTTGATATATTGAAGTATTGAGAAATCACACTCTTGCAAAAAAAAATTCTCTTCAATTAAGTGTTGCCCCAAAAGCACCCGATAAGAATAAGTGGATATCTCTGAAGCCAACACTTTAGACACTGAAAATTTATATTTTGCTCATAAGGCATCACGTTTCATTTCATGAGTACAGCCCTTGGATTCATACCGAATTCCTTGAACAAATTATAGACATGTTGATCTACAAGGGGTCTATATGCGTTATTAATTGGTGCTTGCAAAAAATTCTCAAAACAATAATTAAGAACCCCCCCAATTCTAACAAAGATAGATTCATCACCTTTCTTATTTACTAAATTTACTCTTTGCTATCAAATTACAACATCAATATCTTTGAATTTTGAAGAATTACCTCTTTTCACAAACATATAAAGTTTCTTAAAAGACGTAGCATTTTCATAGTACGTACCATGTACCATGCGCATTCTAGATCTTTGCAACTATTTTCTATTTTATTAAAATGTCTAACTCTTCTTAATAGTTTTGCTACCACCACCAGAAGTTGTATTTTCTCTCTTTTCTTTGGCACCATCTTTAGGCAATTGCTTGACATTTTAGTGCTCTTGCTTGCCATTTTTTGTTCTACAACACAATGTAAAAGCCACTAGATCAAAACACAAATATAAACCCTACATAACAATTTAAAATATGTAATATGTTTGTGCCTTCGCTAGCAAATCTTTCAAACATGCACATAGTCAACATCCCTTCCTTGAGCTTGTGCTTGCTCTACCTTGGTCTCAATCACTTGCATTGAAGCATGAATTTCACAAACTAGAATGAAAGATAGAAATTACAAGCCATCCATGGGTACCCAATCTAGGAAAGCGGCATATTGCTTAGCAAAGAGATATGTTCTTTGATCTGCTTTTTGCTTTATGAGAAATTCATGCTAAAAGCTCATGTCATTCAATCTCTTGATGCAACATTCATCACTTGGTCCACCTTGAATAAATCTCTTGAAATCGTAATTCATCTTTCAAGTGAAAAACTTGAGGCCGTGGATTATAAGATTCTGTCACAAGATCCATCATCTCTTGCAAAGTGAATGCATTATTTCTTCCAAGCTTCCTGAAGAATATACAAAACATTTGATCTATTTGATCGTGAGTATGACCAACCAAGAGAAATCCAACTTTGATCTTATCAGCAACTCCCTTATCCACAATCGTGCACAAGTACACAAGAAATGTTTGGTTATTGTTTTCTCTTGTTGTATTGTCAAGATGGATATATGGGGTTCTTGGAAGGGGTCCTTCCCATGATGTGAGAATGTGATGAGTTATTGTGATTGACAGATTTGCATCATCATGCATATTTGGATAGGTGAAAAACACCTAGCTGGGAGCCTTTTATGATACACAAGACATCCCACAAGATGCATTTGCACAAATGTCTCTGCCTTTACATTTTTTGAACTCTCATAAAGTGAGGAAAATTGGTCTTCTTTAGATCCAGACCATCCATAAAGAGACCAAGATACTTTTGGGATTCTTCAAGCACTTTCTTCTATGCTTTGTTAACTTTGATTATTCTTGGGCCTATTGCTCATTGTGGTTCTTAAGAGCACTATTGATTTGATTTGCATGTCAAAACACTCAAATATTATTAATAACAAGCACCCTAAATGTTTTAGAGAATCAAACTGTACATATAAAATGCCCTGGTACCTCATTCACTTGAGGTTGTTGCCCTTTGTCATTGACTCTTGAGGTTTGCACATAATATGACTATAGCTAGAAAATTGCTCATTGCCCTCTAACATCTTCTCCTTGTAGAGCGTGAAAACCTCAAATCTTGTGTAATTATGCATCAAGTGTAGTTTTCCTATTGTGGGTTGCACTTTTGCATTCGAAGCAAAATACCTTCCATCCATGATAGGGCCATATGTCTAACAAGCCCAATCAGACGTGGATTCCTACAACACTTTGTTCTCTTTTGTACACATGAAAGCCTTCAGTTCCCCAAGCTATGAATGTTTTCAAAGGTTGATCCACAAATTTGCATACTCCCTAAATGATACTCCACCTGCTCATTCTTCAGGGGGGTGATTAGTGCATTCAAGTAAGAATCTTATTCCTCACAATTCAAACCAAAGTATTGTGTCCAAACAGTTTCAACTTTCTCATCCCAAACAATTTTGAACACCATATAGTAGTGCATGTCTCCTTTAACTGAGCCTTAGATGTCAGAAATTGCATTCTTCTCCTATCGTAACTCGTGAATCTTTTGTCAATGTGCATCCTTCACTTTTCTCTTAGGTTCTTTGGAGGGGTAGAAGCACTTTGTTAGCTTGTGAAGGCAAAGGCACAACTAAGATTGGAGTTATCATAGGTGACAACTGTGCATCCATATCTTGTGTGGTAGTAGAATGAACATTGGTGACTTTGGAACTGTTGTAATACTTCTTTTGGTTCAATCCTTGTCGAAGGCTCTGGCTCATATGAGGACACTAAAAGATTTGTTTACTCATCAACATATTCAAATGAGGAGACAAACACATTGCATTTTAGGAGACTAAAGTTTCATGAGGGTTGATGAAGCTTGTATTTTGAGATGACTTTGAGGAGCTTAGAACATAGCTTGAGACCTAGATAGACATCTTGAAGATCGTGCACAATCACAATGAGGAAATGCCTCAACAAAATCTTGGCATTGTATATAGACAAATGTCATAGGTTTATTTAAAGAAAATCATGAACAAACCCTAAAATTTGACACCATGAACCAACCGTAAAAAATGGAACCCAAAAAGGATTAAAATGATGAAAAAAATTGTTTTGAGGTCCATATTTTGGAAAATACATATTTTAGAAGGTAAAACCCTGGACATGAAAAAGTTATCCATTTTGAGCCTAAAAATTAAAAACGCCATTATTACCTTTTTATTATAAAAATTTGACTACTTTCTTATTTTCTTAAACCCTGGACTCCAAACATTAATTTATTTGGATCTGATTCTCTTAGAGTAAAAAATCCAAATCCTAAACCCTAATCCCTCATTATTGATTGTTCCCTAAAAGTTAGTCCCCCTCTTGCCAACCCTGACACCTTGCCAAATTCCAGCCAGCATCCAAAATGGGAGAAAAACCCACAAAGTGAGTAGAATCTTAAGATTTTTTTTAATTTCTCTCTCAAATCAATGAATTTTAGAATCACAAAAAATCAAAATTCAGGATAAATGTTTTGTTTTAAAACAAAATTGAAAATCATGAGGTTTCTCAAGGGTGGGTGCAATTGTTGCCAACCTATGCCACACTTTAATTAAGGAACCTAAGCCTGCCTCAACACTATAATTATTCCTCATGATATGACCCAATCCTTTTTTATTTTTTTTCAAGAAAATTACTTCATAAATTATGAATGAAAACTATGAGAGTAAGCTCAAATGTGGGAATACATCATGCTTTGCATGAGGAAAAAATAACCTCAAAAGGAGCTAATAAAAAACCAAGGCAGAGCCTAAAAATGCCACCTCAAGCCTGAGGGAGACTCATAGAAGAAAGGAGATCCTCTCCAAACTTTGAAAAAAGTAACTCTCCTAGTGGTAGTGGTGGCTGCTTTGGAGGATTCCTACATGCTCGCCCAGATGGCCATCAGAGTGTATACTGTGTCGGTCCAAATACTAGCCATAGCCTAGGAAGGGTGAACCTTGGTACCCTCCATTGCCTCTATACACCTAGCTCTCCAAATATGCCAAGCTGCAATGCTAGTTAGAATCTCCCATGATGTGTCTACTAAGGCATGAGCAGCTCTGAAAGGAGGAGCGAAGGGAACATCCTAGAGGGAACAAGAATCCACTCAGTGTCGCCGTACAATGAGAGCTGGATCTAGATCATGTCCCTCAAAGAACACCTGAGGGCCAGTAAGAGATAACCAAGCTACTAAACCCCAGGTCATATAGAAAGGTGTTGTCTGAAAAATATTGAAAATCCTAGCAACACCTAATCGTCCTCACCTATTTGCACTCCCAAAGGCAATGTTGTACTAATTTAACTGCAACGTGGCAAGGAGGACAAAAATCTAACGAAGGTTTGTCAAATAATACACAAATAAAGAGGCTGGAAGGCATTTCTATTACATTCCAATGTAAATCTCCCATCAGGTAGTAAGGTTAACCATCTCTGAAAGCAAGCACATATCTGTTAGTTATCAATCTTTGTCATCATATAGCAAATTTGGAATCTAGAGATTACTACTCCTTGCATTGGTATAAGAAACAAACTTACCCCCTCTCAAGACTTTTGTTGTTCATACCTTTGAGACTCCTAGGCATCAAGGTGGACAGAGATCTTTGAAGAAGACTACCAATCAATAAGCATGCTGCTACCTTGGCCTATTAGGGGGTAAGGGGTGCCTCATATATGTCCCTGTGCCATACCGGTACACCTGACAAACCTTGTTCTTTTAGTAGGGCCATAAGATCTCAATGGCTACGAATTTGGTGACCTCAACATAAGCTCCCCATAAGATGACTCCAGGAGATGGATGAGTTAAAAGCCTCTGCTTTAATAGTTTTTTAGCATCCACCAAATCTTCTAGAAATAACCACATATCTAGAGCAAAAGGAGCTAGAAGAGATATAAGTGTGAGTTGAGCCTTTCTTGGAAGATACGATGGCTTTCATGAGCTACTCTAAAAATATGGCCTCACGGTCTTCTTTTGACAAACCTTCCATATCATAAAACTATGCTGTAATAAGTTTAAAAAGGCTACCTCTAAGATGGAGAGACACTTCAAGCCCATATTTATAGGAGAAAGTGGGGTGGAAGGTTGAAATAAACAAAGAGATTCGTTATTATCTTAGATGAATTCTCAGTAAAGTCCATTAGTGCAGCACTATCCTCATCCATAAGCTATTCCAAAGGGGCTGCAAGATGATTTATAAGGAAAGTGTCTTTTCAATGTTTCCTTTACCCAAAACCAAAATTTGACACCAATCATTAAAGGAAAGATGCATGAGTAAAAGCTTAATGGAGTCCACGTGGTTACTAAATTCCTACAAGTCCAAAGCTATGATGGTTTATGGATGCTCTTGCTCATCATTGATAAAACAGCTTGGCACCCCAAAGAAGGAGTAGGAAGAGGCTCAGCATAGCCAAGGCCTCTTAAATCATGGTGTTAAGAGGTGACCTACTACCATCATTGAATCCAACTTGACCATTAGTGTAAAGATTTCTTCTATTTCTAAATGGTGGTGAAATAAACAAAGAGATTCGTTATTGTCTTAGGTGATTTCTCAGTAAAGTCCATTAGTGCAGCATTATCCTCATCCATAAGCTATTCCAAAGGGGCTGCAAGATGATTTATAAGAGAAAGTGTCTTTTTAATGTTTCCTTTACCCAAAACCAAAATTTGATACCAATAACTAAAGGAAAGATGCATGAGTAAAAGCTTAATGGAGTCCAGGTGGTCACTAAATTCCTACAAGTCCAAAGCTCTGATGGTTTTATGGATGTTCTTGCTCATCATTGATAAAACAGCTTGGCACCCCAAAGAAGTAGGAAGAGGCTCAACATAGCCAAGGCCTCTTAAATCATGGTGTGAAGAGGTGACCTACTGCAATCATTGAATCCAACCTGACCATTAGTGCGAAGATTTTTTCTATTTCTAAATGGTGCAGCTAGTGTGTGTTTTCCCTATCCGCTACTATTCTATCAATGTTCAGGCCCACACCCCCATTCCTTTTTAAAAAAATAGCATAAACACTCTCTATGCATCTAGTGCACAATGCCATTATCCAATCAAGTAGAACTCATATGCAAGCATTATTACTTATTTTTAATGCAAAGAAATTCAGTAGGAGTCAATAGCCAGACAATTCAGTAGGAGTCAAAAGAGCCAAAAAAGCTACAAACCCAATCACTAATCATTAATAGACCCTTCTTCTCCACCATACAATTCTACTTTTCATAACCAAGTATCAAAATTATACTACATAAGAACTCCCTTACTACATAATGTTGCATAATCATCAAAAAAGTGCAGGCAGTAGTCAAGTCATTTCTCCAAAAACCCCTTTCTTTGGTACTGGTCAGCACGCAAATCATCAAAAGTGTAAGGACATTGCATTACATAAGTTTATAAGCTTTCTTGCTATCTAAAAAGAGTCCTAAAATATGAACCAGATAAAACTAGAAGTTATTCTACTCATAGCTTTAAAATTAGGCCACAAAAACACTTTCGTCTATGTGCTAAACCATGGTAGTTCACTCCATTACTCCATAGTAAAACCAAGAGCAGATCCTCCAAAGTAGAGCATCTCAGATGGTCTTTGAAATCCCACCAAAGCACCCATAGCCTTTTTGAAGAAAACCTTGTAGAACGTGCACCGGCTCACCTACCACAATCCAATACAAACAAGGTTAATGGTTAGTTCATAAAGGGTAAGTAGGATTGATAGCCAATGCAGAGTTGTCATCCATGTCCATCCACAAAACTTTTTCAAAAACATTCCTAAGAGATCTAATAATGGTTTACAAGGTTGAAAAAAACAAATATAAATATCTATATAAATAATTTAGTGCTTAATCAATCTCAACAAGGATTTCAAAAGAATTTCCAAACCTTCTTACTCAACTCAGACTGCCTTTTATTCACAATTTCTATCCTTGAAAGATAGGTTACTCGCCTCCTTACCAAGCGTCACTACTGTAAAGAAAACCCAATTGAATTCCACACACCTCTCATGTGTTGCACTCAGCTAGTTTTGTCAAGGGGGGCAGGAGAAGGTTGTACATGGATTGGGTAATAGAAATCATCATCAGTAGTGGGTTGATACATATCGAACAAATTGAAGTATTGCCCACTCTATCTTAGACTTGGGCAAAAGAAAAGAAAAATGTTGCTCAGTCCATAATGCAATGGTAGAGACATCTAAGAGAATGCATCGGCCAAGTAGGAGGTTTTCTAGTACATAGAGCTCATCATGGTAGCTGCCTAGAAGGTCAACTCCAATTGCAACCAACCTGGATGTTATATACTCATGCAGGTGTAGGACCAGTGCTATAAACAATGCTCACAACACAACAAGCGATCCATACAAATACAATTTTGACAGTATTGGAGGATACCGTATATCCTTCCTTTTCATATGAAAAACTTGAAATGGTAATGCCAAGATATCAGGAGTTTGATGTTTAGAGGCTCTGTCTCCTCCCATAAACTCTATAGTGCATGATGATTAACATTTAAACATATTAGGATACTCGCACACCCAAGAGCTTTGGCTTGTTACTCCATTTTTTAATGGAGGAAGTGTGCATGATATGTTGATGTGTCTCCCATAGCATTGTGGAACATATGTGAAATGGGTTAAGACCACATGTCCGAGAGCAAAACCTAGCTTTGATTGGAACTCTCCACTCACAAGGTTGCGAGCAAGGTTATTTAGTCACCTTTGGCCATTGTTGCTACTATTTCCAGTGCTTTGAGAGCAGTCCACGAACAAAGATATGTGCAAACTGATCTATAGGAAACCTACATGTTGGACTTCATAGGGGATGACGAGTCGGTCCGAACAGGGATTATTGATTGGGGAAGAAGCCTCCACTGGACTAAAAGCATGTTTCTACAAGAAAGCATTTCCATGGTTAGCACCAAAATTGTATGCCAATACGAATACACATCCAAATTCCAAGGGTGCATGGGCACTAGAGTCAAATTGTTTTGCTATTGGTTGGCTATTTAGAGAAATTGCCAATTTTCTCATAGATGCTATAGGAGCTCTCAGTAACAACTCGGTGAAGGGAGACATTGCAATCAAACTCTTGGTTGATTACAAAAACTCGCTATATAGGTATGATCCAAAGGAATGAGCTACCATGAAAGAAGCTTTGACAAAAATGCATAGTTTCAATATAAATGAGGATGTGGCAATGTGCCCCATTGAGGAATTGAAGACATGTTGTTGAACATAGGTTGCATCTTTTTTTAGCTTGACCCATATGAACACAATTTTGATTGCCAAATTTGTAGTGTCCTTGGACTGTACATATGGATTATTGATGCCCTTATAACATGTATCTTCAACTCAATTGTAACAATATGCAAGAGTTTGTTTTCTTGAATTTGCATCCTTCAACTTGCACAAGCATCTCACTTTGCGCACTCTGCAACAGCTGAAAAATTCAAGCAATGCATCTTGTTCAATTTAATCGATCACGCTCAATCCACAATTAAAATAGAGCTAGCGCATCTTATAATTTGAATAAGTATGTTACAATTGAATGTTTCAACACCATGTTGCTCATTCGTTATTGGCATGGTTATTAGATCTTCTCTCTCTCTCTCTCTCTCTCTATGGCATCCTCATAACAATGGCAACCACAAACTGCATACCAGTCATCATCACAAGACTAAATGTGAGGGCAAAGCTATCCATTAAACATAAAAATGGACATGGTTGATGCCACCCTCCTACCAACAAGGAAAGATGAGGCTCACGCAATTGCTACTGTAAGCCTCTTTCATGATCCAAATGGTTGGAAGTACGACTTCATCAACACTATGTTCTCAAATGATAACATAGTAGTATTTGGGATTGCGGCGAGGCCTTACATGGATGGTGACCCATAAAAAACTATCACCCCCAAGCTATAAGAAGAATGCATATTATATTCATTGCATGAGAAAATTAGAGAAGCCTCACAATGGGGCCATGCCAATATACTTTGCGAAGATTTTATATGCAAAGTTCATGCTTGACATGCCTATAGACTTCACCTCTTCTCCTCGGACCCACATGCAATGGCCATCATAGCCAACGAAAAACATTTCAACTACTATCCCCATGGTAGCATCACCACCCACTAATGTGGGATGCCCAGTCTCAGGTGAGTAAAGTGATATCTCTTGAACGTGCATGCCAATTTGTTCAATTTGTGCAAATAGTCTTTATATCAATGATCATGAACTCATTAGCTATGTTTTGCATCGTGTAGTTTCTATGACAAGCAATGAACTCTTTATGAACTCTTTATGAATGTACATGAAGCTATAGAGGGAGATGAAGGTATAGACGAGAGTAACAGTGCAAAGGGCAGTGATGGTGTAGAGGGCCAACCAACACCAAAAAATGCCACAAGGGAAGATCTCATGTTTCCCAACATCAAAGTTTGTGATGCTATCAATTGTAATGAGTGAGAATGAGTGGTTCCTGGTTGAAATGAATTGCTTGAATGCATTGATCCAACAGTTTGGAAATAGCAAGACATCGAAAATGCCTATGAGGAGCAATGCCTCATCTCCATTGCATATTGTCAACAAGCATGACCGCACTCCAACATATTGAAGAAGGAGGCCATGTTCATAACTTGGATCCTAATTTTGTGGTCCTGGTTGTCAAAAAACCCTCTACCATTCTGGCACATATTACTTATGTGGATGATGGCCATACCTTTATGTCCTATATGCCAAGACCATTTTGATACTACAGTCGGTTATTATGCGCTCTCATGTCACCATTGGTTTCACCAGGCATGCTTGGTAAATACTTTAAAGGTTAGGAGTGCATGTCCAACCTATACTACTTCTCAAGCCCATCAATTGAATGAAGTTATTGGCATTGGAACAACATTTTCAATAGATCCTCATTAGTAGGGACTGTAATTCCCGTATAAGTTGAATGACATATATTGTTATGAAATATATCAATTTTGTTAATGGATTCTAGAGATGATGCAAGAAATTATAGTATGTTCCCATGCTATATTTTGTATTTGCAAATTACTATCTTTTCTTGTGTTAATTTTTTTTTAAATAGAGTTTTGAGTGCTCTATTTTAAATGTTATGATATTCTTACATGTTGAGTGATTTTAATCATTGAGTCTTTACAAATTGATATTCTTTAGATACTTTGCAATCGCAAGCATGTTGGCAATCTTGCTCTCCCTCTTAGCTACCCTTGTATTAATCATGTTGCTATGCGGCCTGTTCACTATTCCATTGAGCAATTGCTACTGGTGCAACTGTTCTTGTGGAGCACCAAATTGATACAACTTCGTTGCATTAGGAAATGTTAACTTTTTGGGTTTTTTTAATTCAAATGGGATTACTTTCTAATACTTGGCCACATCCTATGTAAGTGTAATTTTTGCAAAATAGGCATCCCTTGTATTATTTTGGCCACATCGAATGTACCTATAAATTCTACAAAATAAGCACTCCCTATACTTTGCTCATATCAAACGTGGTCAACAATGTATACTTTGCCCATATTCTACGTGATTGACCATGTATACTTTGAACTTATATAATATGGTGACAAGCTATTGCCATGTTTGGTGAAATATTGGTTGATTTAAATTGGCATGGTTACTTAACCTACACTTTGAAATCCAATCTGATTTTGTTTTACAAATTATTTGAGAAGCTGCAAGTTTGCCTTTACAAATTAGCCTTTTATGAATTTATTAATCTTTCTTGCACACTTTCATGAGGTAGAAGTGCTCTAAGTAAATTGTGTTGGGAAAGATTTATATTTTCATCTTATGTTGAAGAATTGCAACATTTCATTTGTATTCTAAAAGAGTTGCTCTATTAAACATTGATGTAAAAGAACCTTGAATTGCAACATCTCATTTAGCAATGTTTTAAAGCAATTTCATCGATCGATGATGATAAAAAACAAGTATGATTTGCAATATCTCATTTACTTTTTTTTCTTGAATTGCAACCTCTTATTACGAGTCGCTAGATTTCAGTTCAGGATGTGTAAGTACAACAACATCATGCAAGAGACCTGGAAGATCACTATGCACCCACTTTGGCATATCACCATCATTGTACACTCCTTTTACATCGTCCAACACTCTACCATTCACATAGAGGTATACCAGCTTCTCTAATCTCTTTGATGTCGCTGATGTCAAGTAGTTCCTTGTGACAGAATGCACAAACTTGTAGTTACACCAGTTTCATTCACTAGAGGATTTGCTAAAGGCTATGACAAGAAGGCTTGGCAAAAGATGAAACATTAGGTGAATTTGGGTGGCCTAGAATGTCCTCTATAAATTGCCAAGTTAACATGTGAAAAAGGCGTTAGATATGTTCCAATGCATTGAAATCTTGCTTGGTGATGCAAGATTACACCTACAAGATAAACGTTTGTGCGTGGCTGGAGGAGGCCAAGGTGGAAAAGATGAGCACTTAATTGATGTCTACAGCTATGAAAACTCTTCGGGTGACACTATTGTAACTCCATATGGACACATTAAAGTAGATGGTTTCCCACTACCAAAATCAAAGAAAGGCATATCTTTTTGCACAATGTATGTGACACCCTCGTTCTCTTTCACAATAAAAAAATTACTCAACCCCTTGTGGAATCCTTTCATGCCTTGTATGGAAAGGAACCCCTTTGTATCTAATATATTATTGAGTGCAATGTTCTCTAGTCTCTTTACCACATCAATACAGCATGATAAATGAAAATTTGAATATTATTGACATATGACTTTGACATACACTATAAACCTGGAGAAGAAAATATGGTGGTTGTTGGCTTAAGCTTGAAACCCACAATTCTATGCTATATGCATGATTGAGAACTGGTATGTGACCCATCGATTTTATCATTGGGCTATCAAAACTTGGATTTGGTCACGACTCCATTTTTGTAGTGGTTAACAAAGTAGGAAACCTCATCCCTATTAAGACTATAGATATGGCACTCAACATTGCTAGGACGTTTATAAAAGAAATGTTTAGGTTGCATGGGTTACCCAAAAGGATAGTATTAGATAGAGACAAAAATTTACTTCCAATTTTTGGAAGTCCCTTTTTCATGCTATAGGCACTGAGCTCACATTGAGCTCTTCCTATCACCCCTAATAATGGCGTTTTTCCATTACACACTTGAGACAAACCAAAACTTGAAAGCGCTATCACCCACGAATGGATAGACTCAGAGATTCAATCTAGTCCTATAGGGTATGCTCAGAATGTATTGCATGGACAATGGTAGTCTAAAGGGAGAGTATCCTCACTTGGTACAATATGTATGTAGCAACACACCCCAAAATCTATAAAAATGACACTTTACATGTTCAAGTCAGCATCTTAAAGAAGCTTTCAAAAGAAGAAAAGTTCCAATCATGCACAAGGAGTACCTGCATCTCAATAATAACTAATCCAATCCTTTGGTGTGTTGTATACCAGTTCTTACTCTCAAGCCCCTCTAAGTTGGATCAAATGTTAATTTTCTTCCAAGTCATCTCTTTCTAGTCCTAATTGGATGCTTGCAAGTTTTAGCCGATACCCAAAATATGTAGGCTAATGTTGTATAAGGTAACATTAGATTTATTGGCTTGTTTGGACTCAAGTATTATTTTAACCACTCATTGCAATACTCAAATAAAGTTTGATACTTCTCATCTCCGATATTGTAAACTCTTTCATTTCTTGCCAACTCTTATCCCCATTGTCCTGGTACTTCACTCTAAGGAAATCAACAAAATATATCTAAAGAACTTTATCGCACTTCATATTCCCAACCTACTGACTCCGAAGTTGCTTCAGTTGTCCTGCATACGGTGGGTCCTTCTATTTTCTATAGTTCTTCATTGGCCAAGCCAACAAGCATGATTTAGACAATTCGCCCCAACAAGCCTCATGGTCCCTTTTGCATAAATTGCTTTGATATATTGAAGTGTTGAGAAATCACACTCTTGCAAAAAAAAAATCTCTTTAATTAAGTGTTGCCCCAAAAGCACCCGATAAGAATAAGTGGATATCTCTGAAGCCAACACTTTAGACACTGAAAATTTATATTTTGCTCATAAGGCATCACGTTTCATTTCATGAATACAGCCCTTGGATTCATACCGAATTCCTTGAACAAATTATAGACATGTTGATCTACAAGGGGTCTATATGCGTTATCAATTGGTGCTTGCAAACAATTCGCAAAACAATAATTAAGAACCCCCCAATTCTAACAAAGATAGATTCATCACCTTTCTTATTTACTAAATTTACTCTTTGCTATCAAATTACAACATCAATATCTTTAAATTTTGAAGAATTACCTCTTTTCACAAACATATAAAGTTTCTTAAAAGATGTAGCATTTTTATAGTACATACCATGTAGCATGCGCATTCTAGATCTTTGCAACTATTGTCTATTTTATTAAAATGTCTAACTCTTCTTAATAGTTTTGCTACCACCACCAGAAGTTGTATTTTCTCTCTTTTCTTTGGCACCATCTTTAGGCAATTGCTTGACATTTTAGTGCTCTTGCTTGCCATTATTTGTTCTACAACACAATGTAAAAGCCACTAGATCAAAACACAAATATAAACCCTACATAGCAATTTAAAATATGTAATATGTTTGTGCCTTCGCTAGCAAATCTTTCAGACATGCACATAGTCAACATCCCTTCCTTGAGCTTGTGCTTGCTCTACCTCGGTCTCAATCACTTGCATTGAAGCATGAATTTCACAGACTAGAATGAAAGATAGAAATTACAAGCCATCCATGGGTACCCAATCTAGGAAAGAGGCATATTGCTTAGCATATAGATATGTTCTTTGATTTGCTTTTTGCTCTATGTTCATGCTAAAAGCTCATGTCATTCAATCTCTTGATGCAACATTCATCACTTGGTCCACCTTGAATAAATCTCTTGAAATCGTAATTCATCTTTCAAGTGACAAACTTGAGGCCGTGGATTATAAGATTCTGTCACAAGATCCATCATCTCTTCCAAAGTGAATGCATTATTTCTTCCAAGCTTCTTGAAGAATGTACAAAACATTTGATCTATTTGATCGTGAG